>NC_063079.1:910000-1033788 GCF_022605165.1 Purpureocillium takamizusanense | reverse complement strand
TAATCTATTATATATACCTTATAAAGGTTAATACTATAATATAATAAGTATCTTTTATATCTCTTATAAATAAGTTATTAAAGGGCAGCCTTTAATAATATTATACTTATATTTATAATAGGCTATATTATAGTCTACCTTTATATAAAATTAAATAAGACTTTATATATTATATTTAAGGCTTCCTTAAAATAAAAGGGAACTTTAATTAAAGTATTATATAAATATAAATAAGCTATAAATAGCCTTTTATATTTATAATTAATTATATTAGCCCTTTAATAGCTACCCTATCTATAATACTTAATATACCCTTTACCTTATAAAAAGGGATCTTTTTTATTAAGACTTTAAGGTCTTAAATTATTTCCTTATTTATAATTATATAATATTTATATCTTTTATCGATAAATATAAAATAAAGAAGACTTTTATTAATTAATATTATTATTATTAATAAAGTCGTCTTTAAGTATCCCTTAAGCTTTATCTTCTTTATTTATATTATAATAAGCCCTAAAATATAGCTTTACTTTAAGGTAGCGCTTTTCCTTATATAAGCGCTACTTTTTTATTTTTACTTTCTTTATTATTCTTACTTTTAAGCTTAAGCTTAATAAAGACTATATAATATAGCTTAATTAAGTTTAATATAATAAGCTACTTTATTAAAGTATAAAAGTAATATATTATAAAGTAGCTACTCCTTTTATAATAGAGGTATAGCTTTTTATTCTTCTTTTTTTCCCTTTTATCTTTAATAGCTTACTTAACTTAATAAAGCTTATTACTTTCTTTTATTAAGTCCCTTTAAGGGCCCCCTTTATTTAAGTTAGTTTTATACCTTTTAAGGTAAGTAATTAATATTATAATATTACCTTTATAATTAATAATTAAGACCGCTATAAAATAGTCTATTTATTTTACTTTTAGGTAAGTAAGCTAATATTTATATTAAGCCTAGCCCTTTTTCTATAGCTCTTTAAAGTATAGGGTCTTTTTAAAGTTTTAAGTAATTTCTTAAAGGCGTTAAGTATATTTATAAAAAATATTTAATATTTATATTATAATAAGCTATTCCTTTATAATATTAAATATAGTATTTTATAGCGCTAAGATTTAAGTATTTTTTATTTAAGTAAATTTATTTATATTTATAAAGGTATTCTTAAAGTTAGAAAAAAAAGTATTAAAAGGTTACTTATTTCTTTAATATAGGCCTTATAGCTTATTAAGCGCTCTTTCCTTTACTTACTTACTATTAAAGAGGTATTTAATATAGTTAAAGAAGGCTTATAATTCCTTTTTACCTTTAAGCCCCCTTTAAGTCTAAAATCCCTTTATATAAGGCTATAATTAAATAAATAATATATTAAAGAGTTAATATTAAATAGCTTTACTTTCTTTATTAAGGCCTTTTACTTTATTAATCTTATATTTACTTTTTAGTTAATATAGGAAAGAGTAAAAATATTTTATTTTATTATTTTATATTAGCTATTTAAGTAGCTTTTATTTCTTAGGCTTAAGCGCTATTTTATTAAGGGCTATTTAATTAAGTATAAATTATAATTACGCCCTTAAATATTTAAGTTTTACTTATTAAAGTATTTATTATTACGCTAGCTATTATATTTATTATTATATTTATTATAATGCTTATTATTATACCTATTATTATACTTATTATTATACTTATTATTTTACTTATTATTATACTTATTATTATATCTATTATTATACTTATTATTATACCTATTATTTTATTAAGAGCTTATAGGCTATTATTAAGTTTATCTCTATTATTTAGTTTTCTATTAGTTAATATTATATATTATAATAGGGCTAATACTATATAATAAAAGTTAATTAAGTTATTAATAATTAATATATTATAAAAGAGGGAAATTAAAGTTATATATTAAGTAGCCCTTATATATATAGCGCCTATTATAAGTAGCCTTATATAATTAGCTATAAGCTTAAGTTAATATAGGGTCCTAGCTATATATAATATTATTATACTTAAGGCTATACCTTAGGCTTTTATTAAGCTAAGCCCCTTATATTAAAGCCTATATTAACTATAATTAAAATAATTAAAACTAATAGTTACTTATAGCCTAATTTATACTTAATAGCTAAATAAATATCTTTATTAATATATCCCCCTTCTTTATACTTTATAGTTATTACCCTTAATTTACTATAAATAGCCTCCTTCCCTTTATAAAAGGGATAAATTAAAATACTATACTTAAGGATAAAATATAAGCCTTTATAATAAAGCTTAAATAAATTATAAAGCTTTATAGCTTTATAATAATAGCGGCCTTACTTAAGTAAAAATAATATATTAATTATATATATAGCCTTATAAATAAGTATAAAGTAAAGGATAAAGTCTAGCTTAACCTTTATAATTATATCTTTATAAGATTAAAGAAAAAGCTCGATTAATTATATTTAAAATATATAGTTAATAAAGTAATAAACCTATATATAATTAAATTAATAAGCTTACCCTTAAGTATATATAACTATTTTTATATAAATTAACTATAATATATAAATAATAACCTTATACTTAATTAAGCTATCTTAAATAATTAGCCTATATTAATATAAGTAAATAATAATATATTCTATAAAGTAAAAAAGATCTTTATAATTTATTAAAAGCCTTATAATTAAAAAGCTAAAAAAAAAAGCCTTAATTAAATAAAGTAAATACTTTAAGCTAATATAAAAACCACTTAAAGAAGTAAAATATATTAAAGTATATAAATACTTTATAAAATAAGCTAATAAAGAATATTAAAAAGAAATATTAATATTAACTTTACCCCCCTTAAAAAAGGGGGGCTACCCTATAAAGCACAATTACTTTTTATCCTTTTCTTTATCTTTTTCTTTATCCTTTTCTTTATATTCCTCCTCTTTAATAATAATAATAATAATAATAATAATAATAAAGGGAGCCTTAAAGAAAGTAATAATAACAGTCTCGACTATTATAAAGTAATCCTTAAGGGTACCTACCTTAGCGAAAAGCTAAATATTATTACTTAAAGTAATAATAATAAAGGTAAAAGTAAAGATAAAAGTAAAGGTATTAAAGTTATTAATACTACCTCTATAATAAAGGGTTAATAACTATATAAATAAAAAGAAATTTAATAAAAAAAAAGAAAAGGACTTATTTAAATATAAAGCCTATATACTTTAATTCCTAAAGGTATTAAATCGCTATATAAATAATATTTAATACTTTTTTTACTTTAATCTTTACTTTCTTAATAATAATAATAATAATAATAATAATAGCGATAATAATAAAAGTAATAATAATAATAACTATAATAATAATAATAATAATATTAATAATAATAATATAAGTATATTAAATAATAAAGAAAGTTAAGCTTAATTAATAATATATATAATTAATTATATAATAGCTATAATAGTTACTTTATAATTAATTAATATAAGCTATATAATTAGCCTTTAGCTTAATATAATATATATAAAGGTAAAAATAAAGCTCTTTAATAAAAATATTAAATTTTATTTATTTTTATTTTAAATTAATAATATTTATATAAAAAAAGGTAAATATATTTATAAAGGGTAATATTAAAAGTAATAATAAATAGCTATAATAAATACCTTAAGGAATAATAATAAAATAAGTAATAAAGGGGGGGAGGCTAAAATAGCGATAATAATAGCTTAAAGTATAATAAAGGGGCTAAATATAATTACTATAAGGTAAGGAGGCTAATAAGCCTATAATAATAATAATAATAATAGCGATAAGGGCTTTAAGAGCTTAGTTTATAAAGACTTTAATAATATCTATCTTAAATATTAACTTAAATTAATATACCTTTATGCCTTATAAAGTAAGGTATAATAATAAAGGAAGAAAGGGTAAAAGACTTTTTATTATTATATTATTATTATTATTATTATTATTATTATTATTATTATTATTATTATTATTATTATTATAATTATATATATATATATATATATTATTATTATTATTATTATTATAAATATATTATTATTATTATTATTATTATTATTATTATTATTATTATTATTATTATTATTATTATTATTATTATTATTATTATTATTATTATTATTATTATTATTATTATTATTATTATTATTATTATTATTATTATTATTATTATTATTATTATTATTACTATTATTATTATAATAGCGATAATAACGTAATAGCGATAGTAATAATAAGGTTATAAAAGGAAGGAAAGAAGCCCGCTAAGCCTAAAAGAAAGAGGTCCTTTTATAGTTATATTATATTAATAGTTATATAAGGCTTAAAGGGTAACTTAATATAAATAGCTATTATAATATTATTAACTTAACTAGCTATAAATATATATAGGCTAGCGAATAGGGCCTATACTAAAAGGGGTAAAGATATTTAATTAAAAGAAGTAAGGCCCTTATAAATAAACTTACTTATTATATAGCGGGTAGTAATAAAAGCTAGCTATATATACTTATTTATAGGCCGCTAAGTATAAAGGAAAGGAAGCCTTTAATTAAAGGGGTTAAGTAAAGGGTTATTATAAGCCCCTTTATAATAGCTAGGGCTAGCCTAAGGGGGGGGGGAAATAAAAGCGGGGGGGTAATATAAGGGGCTTAGCTTAATAAAAGCTTAAGGCGTGGCTTTAAGTATAATAATACTATATATAACTAGGACCCTATATTAACCTAGGCCTATAGCTAGTTATATAGGGCTATATATAGTAGGCGCTATATATATAAGGGCTACTTAATATATAACTTTAATTTCCCTTTTTTATAATACGTAAATTATTAATAACCTAAACTAGCTCTTATTACGTAATGCTAGCCTTATTATATAAAGTAAATAAAAAAGATAATAAAAATAATAATATAAGAAATTAATATAAATATATATAAAGAATTAATAAAGGTATAAAATCGATTTATTATATAATAAAAAAGCTATATTTATATTATTAATAAAGGATATTATAATAATATAAAATTAATTATAAAAAAGTAATAATTTATTATATATTTATAATATATTTAATATATTACCTTTATAAATATTATAAAAGTAAAAAAATAAAGCTTTACCTATAGATAATAATAAATAGAAACGTTATCTATTATTAAATAGATAATTAAGATAATTATCTTAAAAGGGGGGAATAATTATAACGATTAATATATATAAGATAGTAAACTATAGCGTATATATAATATATATAGGTCGTAAGATATTAAAGCCTATTTAGCTAGCGACTTAAAAGCTTAAACCTATAAGCTTTAATCTTAAAATAATAAGACTTTTTAATATAATTAAGAATATATTATTGCCTCTTTTACTTAACTCCTCTAACTACTAATAGCGATCTAGCTATTATAAATACTCTCTATTAGCGGTGCTACTAACAGGTAAGCAATACCGCCTAATAGAAGGGTACTCTCTTATCGTACCTAGTATCGATTTACTACGCCATTAAAGGCAATCATATATTATCTACAATATGCAATACATCGGAGTATATTTGCAGGTGTCGCCTCGGGGCTCGGCGTGGGGCTCTTGGCCATGGTCCTCTTATCGCGCAAGGGCTGGGAAGTCGAATCGCTCGCGGATTTCCCTCTTCCATCAATAAAGACATGAGAGCCGTGAACGAGAAATCCTAGTGACGCAGAGACCGCCAGCCAATCCTCTAATGCTTCCAGTATTCATCCGCAGCTCTGGCCCCAGCGTCCAACCTTGCATTTCGTGCCGTTTGCCGACTGGGCCCCGACTCAGTCGTACGATTACTACCCGCCGGTCTGCATCAAGTATATCATAGAATGGAAGGTGGTCTTCAATAACAGGAAGATCCGTATGTATATAGAAGATAATCTCGTAGTGGCGCCAGGCGAGTTCTAGAGTGAGGACCTGTGCGCAAAGATCCGCGACATCGCAAAGACGACGTCGAAGCCCACCAGACCCGATTCATTAACTATCGTCGTATCAGAACGCTCATCTTTAACTTGCGACTATACTAACAAAACAGCCTCGACTTTGGCAGACCGTGCTTCAGTTGCTGAGAATAGGATGCTGAACACTTAGAGAACTTGGCCTTTAAGCAGGCCTGTCATGGATCAAGAACGACGAGGTTGGCTTTAAGCGGTGCGACGTTTTATCTGTGGGGCTTGGGGTGTCACGCACTAAACGAATCAGACTGTCAAGTAGGTAGTGTTGAGGCCCTATCGGGACTTCTCTCCGGGCGTAATAAATCCATGCCATGCCATGCCGTACTCGGCTCCGTTCTCGACCGGGATCCACACCAGCTCCGGAGCCCCACTCAAAAGCTCGGGTTCCTTTCTGCAACTTTCTCTTCTCTTCTTTCTTCTTTTCTTTCTCCTTAGCTTTAGGATACTCGTTGCAGTCGCTCAGCTAGTTGTCAACACACTCAGTTAAGACCGTTACAGATTCTAGGGTTGGTCAACGTTCAGTGCCAAGGTCCTCTATTGTATCAAGACGCCTATAGTCGAGAGAGATCGCGTAGATGTGGGGAGATCCGATCCTTGCGAAGAAACACCTCCCTCGCAGGGTGGAACTTACTGGCAATCGCCCCGCCTATCATCCCACCGAGTGGAGGATGTTCTTGTCACAGTGTTCTTCCGTAAGCAACCATGACCACATCCGCGCTTGTAGTCGCGACAACTAGAGGTTTGCTATCAATTTGAATTTATAGACGTGCGAACTAGTCCGCTCTACCAACATGGCCCACTCTCCCCCGCAAACGATAGCAGGTGCGGCAGTTATCTAGCGACCTGCGCGACTGGCCTGGAAAGTATACGTGCCGTCCTCGCGGGCATGTGCACTGCCGATCCTGGTCCCTCTGGCGCTGTAAAAGGCCAGCGTAATGACGTCCTGGGTCTCATTCGGGTCTTTGCTCGACTTGTGAGCCTTTGCCCCCCTTTTGAACATTAGCGAGGTATAAAGAACGAGGTAATCATAGAAAAACGGCCTCACTGGATTTCGTAGGATGCCACATCCGTGCGCTGCGAGGAAGGGTAAGTCACCGCATTTCGGAAGAGTGGATTGTGTCTTTGTGTACCTGACTCTCGATCGTACTTGCAACGCTCTGGACATTCTCTGCCCATTGGGACCCGTTCTTCGCGTTTATTTGCATGACATCTTGCAGAGAGACTCTCCCCACAAGCTCCAACAACCTTCGGGCCGTAGTGGAGAATCCTCGAGCCGACATCACGAAGGTGAGTGGATGAAGTGAATTAAAAAGCGATCGGCGAGATGAGCAGTCTGTGGACGGTTGAGAGGAAGTTGCCACTTATTCTAAAGACATGCACTTCTGTCAAGAACCTAATGCTAGAGCCCAACAGCAGTAATGGTATCAACAGTACTGGTATTTATTCTTCTTCTTGCCGCTCCCAGGGCTGGCACGCTTGGTCAGGAGGGTGCAATTGGAGAAGCCGCATCCAGTCACGGTGTGATTGGCGGTAAGCGAAACTACTTTCCTTCCCAGATGGCCAATGAAGGGTACGCCCAGCGCTAAAAGCTCCTATCGCTTTCAAAGGAGCAATTCGAAGGAACAGTGGATGTGGAGGCATCTTGAAAGGAATCCAGGTCAGGCCCAGCGCTTAGCCAGGGCGCTTGTTCTACATTGTGGAGGTCTCGAGAAGTACTGTGTACTTGGCCTATGATTAGAAGAATCGTACTAAACAGGTGTTGTTGAGTACGGTGTCCCCTCTCGCCCACCGTAGTTGACTCAGGGTATCTTAGTGCAACCAACCGTCCTTCTCCACGCGCGCAAGTTTCTGGCACGCTTTGACGAATCATTGGTCAACCCCGGTCCCCCCCGGGGGGCCAAGGAAGGTCGGAAAAATCCCGGACCAATCTGGCCTCTGCCAGCCATGAGGCTTCCATCACCAAACTCATCTTTCATGCTCATGAGCAGTTGCCATGGCTCTATACCGGGTCGCTTACCGACGACTTCAGCGTCCTTGGCAGCCCGTCCTTTTCAGTTTTTTCCCTTCTCCCAAACCTCAGCATCACACGCCAATGGCTTCACTAGGGAGACTCAGCTCTCTTGCCACCAAATTTGGGCTGTCATCTCGGCGTCCGTGGTCAACGCCCCGAGCTTTCCCTGTGGCAGGATTCGATGCCATCGGGCAAGATCAGCTTGTCGAGGAGGAGGCAATGCCGGAATACCGCCCGGAGCATTTTTATCCTGTTCGTCTAGGTGAAGTCTTCAATGACCGATTCCAAACGGTGGCCAAACTTGGCTACGGCTCATCCTCGACCATATGGCTCGCGCGCGACCTACAGTAAGTAATCCATTTAGTCGCGGCGCGGCAATCTGCTAATAACCCGCTATAGACATCATCAATATGTAGCGCTAAAAATCTACATCCACAACTCGGTCCAGCACCGTGAACTACCATTCTACCAGCACCTGGAGAAGGTTCTCCCTACCCAGCACCCTGGCGCCAAAAACGTCAGAAAGCTACTCGCTTCGTTTCAAGTAACCGGCCCCCATGGCAAGCACGTCGCGCTTGCTCTTCAGGCTTCTCAAATGAGCATCCGCGACATGGATACGGTGTTCATGGATGGTCACGGATTCGACGAGGGTTTTGTGAAGGGAGCTGTTAAGGAGCTTCTCGAAGCGCTTGATTTCCTGCATACCGAGGTGCAATCAGTACACACTGGTACGTGCCAGCTCCCTTACTCATCGCTCCATGCACATACACGTGGGAACACGCCGAGCATCGCAGCTGAGACGAGACCAGACGTTCATCCGGGCAATCTGCTGCTCGGGACAGACGACGACTCTATTTTCCAGAAGCTGGAAGATAATGAACTCTCGAGCCCCGTTCCTCGCAAGCAATGCGATGGCCGGACTATCTACCTTTCCCGCTTGATGAAGCCCAAGGCTGGACCACTACTGCTTTCTGATTTTGGAGAAGCTAGGCTCGGCCCCGGTCCCCATGCCGGCGACATCATGCCAATCATGTATCGAGCCCCAGAGACGCTCTTGCATATTCAATGGAGCTATCCGGTCGACATCTGGAGCGTGGGACTTACCGTATGTGCCCAAATCAAAGTTGCAGCTCCACCAGCACAGTCACTAACTTTTCTTCTCTTGTCCTAGGCATGGGATCTCCTTCAAGGAAGAACGCTATTCAGCGCCCGCAAAGAAGACGGAAGTTTCTCCGACGGAGCTCACTTCGCCGAACTCATTGCAGCGCTGGGCCCACCGCCTCCAGGGCTTCTCAATCGGCATCGCAACAGAGCGCTCGAGTACTGGGATGAACAAGGTACGCATAACGGATGCCTACTCCGGTATTGAAATTCCCCGACGGACCTTCTAACCGTTCAATCTGCTCAGGAAACTGGAGCGAGTTCGTGCCTATACCGAGGGAGAAGACTCTCGCGGCGGCTGAAACTAAGCTTGAGGATAATACCAAGTTCCTCCAGTTCATTCGAAGAGCCCTTACCTGGGATCCGGCCGCACGCCCTACAGCGAAGGAACTTCTTCAAGACCCGTGGCTGAATACCTAGGTCAGGTTGCCGAGTTGCTCCATTTCCATCATTCAGCCGTAGGCTGACTATACATTAATCGAATAAGTTTCCCAAATAAAATACTACGCCACCCCTTGCGCTGTGAAGTGCAAGGGGTACAATCAGCCGCAGGCTGCGAGTCCACGGGCCAACAGGTTAAGCAGACAGCCACCGAGCAGTCAAATATTTACAATCATGCAATCATTAGTTATTATGTGCGCCCACGGATAAATTTGGCAACATTTCTTGAACGCAAGCCGCATCACCTGGAGTTGCGCTGGCCCGTGGTCTGACTTGTAGGGGTTCTGAGTAATAAACTGTCGTCTGCGGATCTGCTGATCTCTCATCTTCATCTTGATGCCCTCGGGCGGAGACGCGTAAGTCAGGTGATTGCGGTCGAACGGCGCATCCAGCATCAGACCCTGCAGCGTCTTCACGCGTGACACGGCGACGTAGCTCAAACCGGTCTGAAAGTCACGGCAGGACAGATCCGTAACGATCATGTCTTCGGTAATGCTTTGCGACTTGTGCACGGTAATTGCGTAGCAAACGATCAGGGGAAACTGGGTGCGAGTGCAGAGAGTGCCTGCGATAAGGAAGTCCCTCTCCACTAGGAGAATCGGCACAATCTTCCTACCATCAGGAGTGGTCAGGAACACCGGTCCGCTATATTAGTCAAACTCCATCATGATAACACAGGGAGGGTCTTGGATGGGGTTGGCCCTACGTGCCCAGCCGATATCGTGGACCGTACCGCGAGCGCCGTTGCAGAGGCCAACTGGCTGCCACAAGTTGGACGTCAGCATCACTGCCGTGAGGTGGCATTCGTCGACGACGATGCGATCCAATTACTGCCTGCTGTTCAGTAGGCCGACGCAGTATGTCCATTAACTAAGTAAAGCAAAAAATGACCCCTTTTCTTTACTTGCTTGACGGAATTCTTTGCATTGCTTGGTTTACTCGACGAGGAGGGCTTACCTGACTTGGTTGGTTGATATTGCTCGACGGCGTGTACCCCGCCTACGATGTTTAGTGTGCCGGTACTTCGCTCGGCCAATACGCTAACACACAGCCTCTTCACGTGTTTTGGATATTCAGTCGCTGCCTCATCATTTAAATGGAGGAGATTCCGGTCATTTATGATGACCATTTCTGTCCGTTTCTATTTGCAACTCAAGTTGAGCGTACTCGGGGCAAGATCGGGAGCGATATCATACGAACATCACCTGGCTGGTACCGCACTGGCAGGAGAATGACTTAGATAGAGCGAGTCTCCTTAGCTAGATACCTATTTAATTAAACGTCTAAATTGCCTATTCTCTTAGTCTACTATTATTGCTTTCCTTCGCCGCGGTCCGTAGTGCAGAATGTATTAGGGCGATCTAGATAGTATATTATATATACCCTAGACATCGTCTATAAAGAATCTTTATTGCATAACGTATTAGGGCTATATTATTTTAGGCCGAGCTAGGCTAGTTAGCTATAAAGCTAAAGCTACCGCTATTAGTAATGCTATTAATAGGCCTAAGTAGCCCCCCCTCCTGCGTTACTTACTGCCTGCCGCTATAGCTATTTTATAATGCCTTCTTAGCCGTTATTATTATCGTCGTTATTATTATCGTTATCGTCGTTATCTATAGTCTTTTACCCTTAGTCGCAAGCCTATAATATAGCTATTAAAGGCGCGTTAAGAGGCGTAGCTATAATATTACCTATTATACTACTATATAGTGTTTTATATAGGCTATAATAGGCTACTATAAGCGGCCCGCGCTTATATACCTTATTTATATAGGGGTAGGAGCTATATAATATATAATTAGCTAGAAAAATAATAAAAGTAAAATATCTATACGGCTAGTACTTTCTATCTATATAGCTAGTACTACTCTAATTTAATTAAGATATTAGTATATATTATATTATATTAGTACTATCCTATACCTATTATATTAAGGCAAGAAAGATATTAAACTATAAAGTATATTCCCTTTATACTCTTCCTATCCCTACTTAGCGCATTATAATATAAGGACTCCTATATATTAATATATTAATATAGTAAAAAGGCTATTAAGCTCTAATTAAATAGTCTTAAGTATTAAATATCTATATTTACGATAATATATAAAACTATATAGCAATCTATAACGGTATAAAATACTTATATTAATAAAGTATACTTATATCTAAAGTATAAAAATAGGGTAAAAGAATAAATATTATTAGCTATAACTAAAGAGGTATAATATATCCTCTTTAATTAAGAAGGCTTCCTTCCTTTATAGTTATCTTTATAGTCTTATCTTTATAGCTCTTTTTACCCCTAGCTATTTTTATTCTTAGGCCCCCCCTTTCCTTTATCTCTCTTTACTATAGTTCTTTCTTATACTTTCTTATACTAATATATACCTCCTTAATAATATACGTCCCTACCTTAGGAAAGAGTTATAACCCCCTTTATCGCCCTTTATTACCTCTTTATAAGTATCTTATCGTCTATTATATCGATTTAAAGCTTATTTAGCTCCCTTTACGTATATAAGGTCTTTAAGGTATCTCCTATAAGTTCGCTATATATAAGGGTCTTCCTTAATATTCCTTTACGCCTAGATAGAGCTTACTTAATTACTTAGGTCTTAATTAAATACTCTATCGTAGGCTAGAACCTTTTATTAATTACTCCTAGGGGTAATAAAGAGAGGTAAGTATAGCTAGTTAAGGTATATAATATAGTCTTAAACTTATTTAAGATCTATAAGAATATATTAGGGATAATTATTACCGCTATTTATACTTTAATATTGACTCTTTAATTTATTTACTTAAGATATAAAAAGTCTATTATATTAGTTTTATACTATATATTCGCTACCTTATTATTTTAGATTAGCTTTTTATTTATTATTTTAATTTTAGCTTTTAAATAAAGTCTTTATAAAAGGGTAAGAGTATTTAATCGCCCTTTAGAGAGTTTAAAGGCACTCTTTACTATTAGTTTTTATATATTTATTATTAAGGGCTAGAGTTATACCTTAAATAGCGTAATAAATAAGTATTATTATTTAGCTACTCCTTTATCTATAATTTTATTACTCTATTATAGCGAGTTACTTTATAGCTTTATAATAAAAAGGCTTATAGTCTTAAGAGCCCTAACTTATAGTTAAGCGATAACTTTATTTATAAGTCTATTATTTCGCTAAGGCAAGTTACTTTATAGCTTTATAGTAAAAAGGTTTATAGCCTTAAGAACCCTATCTTATAGCTAAATAATAACTTTTCCTATAAGCTTACCGCTTCGTTATAATAATCCCTTTACTTATAGTTCCTCTTATATACTTATACTTAAGGTACTTTCTTCCTTTTATTACTTTTTAAAGGGCATTACCTTAAATTAAATAGGTCTTTAAGCTAGGGTCGCTCTATATAGTAATAATATAATAGGCTTAAGTATTATAATTAATAAGTCTAAGAGTTATAATACCTTAATTACGATAGTCCTTATAACCTTAATAATGCCTTTTTTTATCCTTAAGCTTAGTTTATATATCGCTTAAGTCTTTAAAATTAAGGTTATTTATAGATAGGTATCTTAAATAGCCTTAATAGCTAGTAATAATATAGGGGCCTCTTCCCTAAAGGGTAGCGATTAAGTATATATATTATAAATAAGAAAGTATTTTATTATAGTCTCTATCTCCTTAATTTCGATACTATAATAATTAAGGAAATCCCTCTTAACCTTTAGGATATATATAAGGTATTTTATATCGCTAAGCTTAATAAAGGTTTAGAAGCTATACTTAACGTTATTAAGCTTAAGCTTATTATTATTAATAGCGTTTACTTAAAGGTCTTAAAAGGCCCCTTAGTTTAGTAATATAATATAAGTATAGTTATTTAAGTATTAAAGTCCTAATTTATTAGCGACTATCGCTATAAAGATAGAAAGTAATAAATTAAATACTATCTTATATAAATTATTTAATTACTAAATAATAGCTTAATCCTTAAAGTATATATCTTTATAAAAGAATAATATATATATTAATAAGCCTTATAGCGCTTTAATAATATTTATTAATATTTATAATAACTCTTTATACTTATTTAATATAAATCTAACTTACCTTTATAGATAGAATATAAGGTATAAGAGTATTAAGTATTTATATTTCTATCTTTCCTTTTACTTAAAGACTAAAAGTATAAAGAATCGGAAATTATAAGTATAGCTAACTTTAATAAGGAATTAACGCTAATAGTTAATAACTATTTAGATATACTTTTAATACTTATACTTAAATATATTATATATAGTAAATTAGCTATATTTCCTATCCTAGATATAGCTAACTTAATAAAGCCTTAAAACGATATAATTCTCTTTTTACGTAAAGTTAAGGAATCTTATATAAAATCTCTATTAGTATTAATATTTATATATTTAATTAAGCTATATTCTATATAGGGTATATATAAATATTATACCTATAGGATAGAAATAATATAATTAAGTTAAGTTATTAAAGTTAGGTTTTACTTTACTATAATTAAGTTTAATAATAATAACTTTTATAAAAAAGCTATAATATACTATAAAGTATTTAATCTTATAAGTAATAATATATAGCGCTTTATAGAGTTAGAAATTTATAGTCTATTCTCCTTTATATATATTTACTAATAGTCTATTAAGATTAATAATATAATTTATCTATCTTAAGCTAATAATAGCTATATTACCTATAAGTAAGATATCCTTAAACTACTAAAAGTTAATTAAGACTAATATATTAGCGATATATTAAGCTTTAACCCTTAAGGTAAGCTATTATCGTTTAAGGTAAAATATAAGTACTTAACGCTTATATAACTTATTTAAGTTAAGATCTATAATAGCTTTTTCTAAAGGAGTAAAAAACCCCTTAGTTATTATTCTTCTTTTTATTTTAATTTCTCCCTTTATCCCTTAAAGGATTTTCTTTAAGCGCGTCTTTTTATAAAAGGCCTAAAGGCCCTTTTATTAATTTAATATTATTAAGTTAATTAGTCGATATATATATAGGGAAGTACTTTAATATAAAGGGGGGGGGAAAGGGTAATTTTAGTCTTTTTATTATTAACTTCTTAACTTATTTTTTTAATATAGCCTTTTATTCTTATTATTTTTATCTTAAGGTAGCCTTTATTTATATAGTATCTTATAGAAGTTAAGTAAATATTATTTTTAACTCTTTATATTTAGCTTATAAACGGCGAGATATATATATTAGCTTTATATAATTAAGGTTAATTAAATAATCTTTTTAGATTAAATATTAAAGACTCTTTAAATATATATAGAATCTTTTAAAGTTATATAATTAAAAGAGGTAAAAAAGGTAAATATAAAATAAAGGTATAGCGCCCTTTTTTTATATATTACGCGCTTTACTTTATTTTATATCGTAATATATAATATAAAAGCCCTTACCTTATTCTCTCTTTATCTCTCCTTTTTTTACTTACTTTATTCTTTTCCTTTTTAATAATAACTTTCTTTTTCTTATTATTAAAGATAATTAAGTAAGCCTTTATTATAAGCCTTTTATAATTAAAGCTATTAAACTTACGATCTTTATATTATATAAATTATCTTAATAAAGTAAAGTTTTTTTATATAGTCGGCTTTATTTAATATAGCTATATTAATATTATTTCTATCGGTAATATTATAGTTAATTATTAAGTAAGTTAATATTTCCTCCCTTTTATTTAATTATATCTTAATAAAAGAAGGTTTATAATTACCTTAAGGTTTAAAACCTTAGCGGAGCTAATATAAGTAGCTAATATAGTATTCCTATATATAAAGAAGTCGCTTTTTATCCTTTACCTCTTATATAGATTAATAATATTCTCTTAAAGACCGTTAAGAAGAGCGGTATTCTATAGGTTTTTACCTATATTGCTTACTTATCGGATAGGGAAGTAATATTATATATTACCTTTTTAAAAGGGAATCTATATCGCGTCTATATCCTAGCGGACTATACCTACCCTTAAGGATAGTTTTTCGATACCTTAATTTAATACCTTAAATATATAAAGGCTTTATTTATTTCGTTTAAAGGGTATTTAAACTTAATTATATATTCCTATTATTTAACTATACTATAATAGTTATATTCCGCTAGTAAAGAATATATAATATTCCTATTTTATAAATATATCTTATTAAAGTTTTTTTTAATTAATATAATTAAGGCTTATATTAATTATATTTAATATAGCTAAGCTAAAGTATATAAGTAATATAAGTATCTTAATTTCCTTCCTTATTTTACGTTAAAGTATCTATATTTAGCTTTAATAAAATCGGTATTAAAGGTAATAATAGACTTTAAGGATTACTTAGCTTAAGAGGTTAATTTATTAAGGTACTTTTAATTTCTTTAGCTATTTAGTAATTATCTTTATTTAGTCTTTATACTTGCCGATTTTTATATAGAAGAGATATAAGTAAACTTCTTAAAGGGGAAGGGGATAAATAATTTTAAGTAATAAAAATCTATATAAAAAGGGGTTTTTTTAAATTAAAAAAGGTTAAGGCTAA
Organism: Purpureocillium takamizusanense; assembly: GCF_022605165.1. Taxonomy (NCBI): domain Eukaryota; kingdom Fungi; phylum Ascomycota; class Sordariomycetes; order Hypocreales; family Ophiocordycipitaceae; genus Purpureocillium; species Purpureocillium takamizusanense. The sequence continues at coordinate 1,017,583 of NC_063079.1, read as the reverse complement.
TTTAGAACTTTTTAATTAATTAATAATAAGTTATCTTATAGGCTTTAAGGTTATTATTCCCCCTTTTAGACTTAGCTATTAATTATAATAGGTATTATACTTAGCTTTATATTCTATATAGTTTTTAGCTTATTTTAATATCTTATTCTATCTTTATAGTTATAATTAATTAATTATATTATAGTAAGCTTATTTCTTATTATATCTTATTATATTAGCTCTATATAATTAATTATTATTTTAGTTATATTAATTATAAGCTTAGCTATAATTACTTCTTCTTTATTAAGTATATAAAGGCTTATATCTTTAAGTTATTAATGCCTTTATAATAGCTAGCTATTAATATATAAATCCCCTTCCTTATTAAATATATAAAGGCCTATATCTTTAAGTTATTAATGCCTTTATAATAGCTAGCCGCTAAAGTAGCCGCTTATTAATATATAAATCCCTTTCTCTATTAAGTATATAAAAGCCTATATCTTTAAGTTATTAACGCCCTTATAATAGCCGCTAGCTAATATATAGATCCCCTTCCTTATTAAGTATATAAAGGCTTATATCTTTAAGTCGATAATATCTTTATAATAGCCGCTAGTTAATATATAAATCCCCTTTATAATAACGTATATCCCTTATAATACTATCTTAACTAATTTAGCGCTAAGCTTAGCTATATTAGCTATAAGCCTAATTATAACTATTTCTTCCCTATTAAGTATATAAAGGTTTATATTAAATAAAGTACGCTAAGTAACGTTTAAGATATATAGTTAAAAGATCGATTAAATAGTTCTTACCGATATATCCTTTTTTTAGCGTTTTAGCTTTTATTTTATCGAGGTATTTATTTTAGTATATTCTCTTTTTTTTATCTATATTTCTTTTATCTTTATATACCTTAACTACCCCTCCTTAACTATAGTAACGATAATTAATCGATCTCGCTTATAGCTTAATATAAGTTTTATAAGGGAGAGGTAAAGTTAAGGGAGCTTTCCTTTACCTATATAAAAGGCTTAAGTAGCTAGACTTTAAAGTAAGGGGGGGGTATAAGGATAGGGCCTTTAGTTATAGGTTATAAAGTTAAGTTAATTATTTAATCGAGTTTATTTAAGCTAAGAGGAGCTATAATAATTATCGTTAAGTAAGCTTATTATATTTTATCTTAAAGTAATTAATTATTTATTAAAGATATTTACTATTTATTATTATCTTAGTAAAAGTATTTAAGTTAGTCTTTTAAGATAGTATAAGAGAATTAAATATTATTTATTATATATATTATATAAGCTTATATAATAAATACTTAAGAGACTATTTAAAACGGTCTTTATTATTTAAGCTAGAACTTTATATTCTTAAATAGATTATTTAATTAATAGATATTATATAATAAGACTAAGTCCCTTATTTATAGTTTTATATCTATTATTTAAAGGTAATACTTATTTTTACTATTTATTTAGTTAATTAGCTTTTATTAATATTTTATAATTTTTACTTATATAATAGCTATATCTTTAGCTTTCTAAATAAATAAATATATCTTTATAACTAAGAGGTCCTTAATAGTTATTATATTATTTTAATTAATTAATCGCTATATTAAGATATCGACCTTTAAGGGTAAAATTAGTTCCTATTTATAAATAAGGTAAAAGGCTAATATTCTATAAGTATATTAAATAGCTATTCTTTTTATTAAGAGTATTTAATTAAGGTATTTAATTTAGTATCTTTTAATTAAGTATATTATTTTCTTAAGGCCTTAAATAAAGGTTTAATGCCCCCTTTCGACTATATTATTTACCTATAAGTTATATATAAAGATAAGGATTATATTTAATCCTAACCCCTTTAAGAAGTCGCGGAATTAAATATATATTTTTAGTCCCCTATCGATTATTATATCTATAATATAGCTATATTAGTAAAATATAAATAAGGCAAATTAGCTTATTATAGCTATATTAATTATATATATTAAATAGGCCTCGATTTATCTTATTAAATTATATTAAGCTTTTAAGAGATATTTATAACCTTTATCTTTTAGTATATATTAATAATCGAAATATACCTTTAATATTAAGTATTTAAGTATAATCGAGATTATTATTTCCTTTAGTCGCTAAAGAAAGAATTTTTAGTATTTAATATAATATTAAATCGCTTTTAATATATCTTTCTATAGCTTTAGCTATTAATATCTATCTTAAATTAAATAAAAAGTAATATCTCTCCCTTTATAACTATATTATTTATAATATTAAGATATAATTTACTTATATTATTCTTTATTATTTATAATTAATATAGGTCTTTAAGTTATTTTATTAAGGTATAAGTAAAGTTAGTCCTTATTAATAAAGAACTAAATTACCTTTTACTAAAGTATTTAAAACTTAACTTAAGGTAAATTAATTAATCTCTATAGTATAAAAAGGTATTTAAAGATTTATTAATAATTAAGGGAATAATAAATTATCGTTTTAGCCTTTATAATTAAGTTAAGGTAGAGATCGATAAATTCCTTTATATCTCCTTTATACTTTTTATCTATTATATCTAAGGGGATATAAAGTATATAAGAAAGGGCATTAGCGATATTATTCCTTATATTAAGGATATATTATATAATAAAGTTAAAGAGGAAGATATAGCTAATTTATTTCGTAATTATTATATTTAATATATCCTTAAGTATATTATTAAGTTAATTAATAAATATTCTTATATTTATTTTAAAAGTAAAATAGACTCTATAGATAATCCCTTTAAGCTATTATAAAGTATAAAGGACTACCTTATATTCCCTCTTTATAGTATTATATCCTTATTTAGCTTTTATTTATATTTTATTTTTATAGCGGATAGAGTATCGTTTTCTATTAATTATTTATATTAACGTAATTCCTTAACCTAAAAGGCTTATATTATATATTATAATAATCTCTTTATAGCCTTTTCTTAAATCTAGTTAAATTAAAATTAGCGATATTATAATAGCCTTCTTTAATTAAGATATTAAAGCTTATTACTTTAGGCCTTAAATCTATACTATATCCTTCTTTAATAATATTATTAATAATATAGCGATCTATATAAACTATTTAATCTATTACTTATAGTACTTTACGAGCCTATAAAAGGATTAAACTTTATTAATATCTATATAAGATTCCTATTTATTTATCTTCGTAATTATAGCTTCGATAAATAATCTTCTATTTATCCTATATATATAGCTTATAATCTTAATTATTCGCTAATAAAACTTTAACTTTATTATTAAGATTATATATCTAGAAAGCTCTATATTAAATAAGACTTTATTAATATTAATAAGGTATTTATATATAAACCGATAGATATTAAAGAGCGCTTCTTTTTATCTATAATCTATATTAGGCCCTTAAATAATAATATTATTAAGGAAAGGCTAATAGATAGTTAAGATTAAATTAAAGAGGATTTAATAAATAAGCCTTATAAATTAAGCTATTAAGTTTATTACCCCTTAAGGGAGGGTATATATTTAAAGTAGCCTTATTAATATTATAAAGGTTATTAAGTCCTAATTTATTAAATTAAGTAATATTTAATTATATTTATAGAAGAAATTAAGTAATAAAAGGATTTTATATATTAAAAAGTTATTACTAAATTTATCTATACTTAAAGGGATAAATATATCTTAAATTATAACTTTATTTACCTTTATTACTAAATTAATAAGGTATAAGCCTCTATCCTTTTTAACTATAAGGAAGAATAAGTTTCTATATAAAGTATATAATTCTTTTAATATCCCTTTCTCGATCTTTATATATAAGAGATCGATAACTTTCTTTTTTAGTCCTCTTAAGATTAAAATAGTACCTACCCTTTATATAATATACTTAACTATTTTAATCTTTTATAAAGGGGCTATTATTTAATTTAGCTTTTTATAGTCTTTAAAGTCTTATATAAAGGCTTTTTTATAGTTATAAAGGATTTCCTTAAGTATATTCTTTTCTTTTAAGGAGAAAAATCCCTTTATTTATATTATAACCCCTTATAGCCTCTTAAGGGTAAGCTTACTTCCTTACTTAATATTAAAGAACTTTTTAATAATATAGCTAATATATTTTCTTTTAGTTAAAACTACCCCTTTAACTTTACCCTATATCTTTTATTTTTAATAGGGGTTACTTTTTAAAATAGTCCTATTAAAAGATATATTATCTCTTAAGTAGGTTTTAATCCCCTTACGTTTATATAAAGTATAAATAATAAGCTTTAAGAGCGTTTATTTTAATTATATAGCTTTATTCTCGAATACTTTATAGGCTTTTATTAGCTATACCTTTATCTTAGCTTAAAATAAGTTAAGGATAGTAATTAAGGTCTTTAGGTTAAGTAAAATTAAGGTTTTATCTTTTAGGGTTATTTAATTATTATAAGGGGTATTTTCTTAGCTTCCTTTTATATTTAATTTTATTATAGAGGCGATATTATTATCTTAAAATCCTTTATTATTAATATTACTTATTAATATTTAATTATTATAAAAGTTAAGATCTTAAGTATTTAAGCTCTTTACTTTAATAATAGTAAATTTAATATTATTTACCTATATTAATTCTATATAGCTATTATATTCCTATTTAATAGCTTTAGCTATTAATATAATAACTTAAATCCTCTTTATTTTATATTTAAGATAGAGGTCCCCTATCTTAATAGTATAGTTAAATATAACTTAAATAGCCTTAATAAATAGTATTTTAAGGATTAAAGATATAAAAATAATATTAAGCACTATATAAAGCTTAATAGGCCTATAGGCATCTCCTATATAGATAAGTATATATACTTCCTTATATATTTTAATTATATTTTTTAAATATAACTTAATAGCTATAAAGATAAGTATAATCTAAAGTCCTCTCTATTTAACTTCCTTTTAGGTAATAAAGTTCCTTTTTATACTTAAGTCTATTAATATAAGGAAAGGTAGTTTAATTAGCTTTTTAATATATATTTAAATCTTAAGTAAGTCTTATATATATATAAATATTTTATTTAATATAAGGACTACTTTAATATATAGCGTCTTACTTAATAAGTTTATTACTTTTAGGTCTACCCCTTAAATAATATAGATTTTTATTTAATTACCTCTTTTATAAGGGTATCTTTATATAGTTAAGGTACTATATCTTTTATAAGGGATTTCTTTAGGGATATAAAAGTAGATATTTTCTTTAGCGGGTAATTTATTTATATTAATACTATAATTATTTAATTAAGGGTTAATAAATATAATCTTTAGCTTTTCCTTTACTTTACTTAAAATCTCTTTTATTTCTAGATCTTAAAGCTTAATAATAGCGATATCTCTATTATTTTTAATAATTAAAGGTTTATCGCTTAAGTACTAGATTTCTTTTACTCCCTTAGCTATATTTAAGATCCTTTTTATAGCTAACTTTTTAAATTAAGGAAATCTTTTTATTAGATTTATTATAAAGATAATAAGCTTTTTATTAATTATTTTATAGATAAGACCTTTATAAAAGCGCTTTATTTCTTTTTTAAGGTCGAATTTAAGCTTAAAGTAAGTAATATTCTCTATATTTATTAGGTCTTATTAAGTCTCCTATCTTTTAGGTTTTATATCTTAGTTTTCTTTAAGGCGCGCTCTTTTTCTTTTATAAGCGTTAATATTAATTAAGGTAGCTTTAATTAAATAATCTTATTAATTTTCTTTAATTATAATAACCTTAATAAATAATATCTTATTATTTTATTAACTATATTAAGTAATATTAATCTAGCTTATTTACTTAAGTCTTTATATATCCCCTAACCTTATAAAAAAGAGATTAAAGTATTCTTTTTTTCTTAAAAGTAGTTTTTAATTCTTTTATATATTTAATTCCTTAGCTTTAACTATTAAGAGTAAAGGACTAATAAAGTATTTATTAAATCTCTTAACTTAATAATATATAAGGTAATATATTCCGCTATTAAGCCTAATATATTAATATATAAGTAAGGGGGGGATTATTTAACCGTTTTCTTTTATTCTTACCTATAGGGCTTTTCCTTTTATATTAAAGTAAATAAACTTAATTTTCTTATTATATTTATATTTTAAGTATTTAACTAAGATATAGCTAGGTTTAATATAATATTAATAAAGCTATTTATATTTACCTTCCTTTTATAAAATTACCCTTATTATAAATTAATTAAAGTTATCCTCTTCCTTAAAGGAAATTATATAAGTCTATACCTTTTATATCTTAATTAGCGTTATTATTTTACTAGCTTTTTATCTTATTATCTTACCCTTTTATATTTATATTATAAAAAGTTATTTAAGATCCTTTATTTATTAATTATTTTATTAAGCGAAATTAATCTTAAGCGCTTCGAGCTATTATATTAATTTATCTATCTTACCTTTAATATATTTTATATTATTAATATTTTAAGATAGTAAAGACTTAAGTTATTATTTTCTTTAATTTATATATTTCGGAACTATTTAATCTTATAGTTATTACTCCTTTTAGATTAGCCTAAAGTAAGAAGCTTCTTTTAATTTAATATTAAAATAAGGGGTTAAATAATCTTTAATTACTTTAATAAGTTCTTTATAAAGGATTTTAATTATATTTAAAAAAGAAGCTCCTTTTTTTTCTAGGATTTTAACTTAAATATAGGGGGGTATAGCTATAAAGATATATCTAAACTATCCTTTACTTATCTTTTATATATTAAGTTTAACCTTTCGCTAAAGGTATATATATTACTTTAGCTAGTTTAATATATCTTAGTTTATTTATAGCTTTACTATAAGGTATTATTTTAATTAAGTATATATAGTTTCTATTTAATTAAAGTCTAATAAGTAATATTCCTTAATAAAAATAGTCTTTATATCTTTTTAATATAATTTATCTATAAGGACTTTTACTTTTTATACTTTTAATAAGGATATATAGCTCTTAAGCTATAATAGTATCTCTTCCTTTATAATTAAGTAAGCCTTTATCTTAATTTTCGAACTTTTTAATAAAATCTATTATATCCTATTTATTAAACTTTAAGATAGTAAGTTAATATTAATTAAGACTTAATATTCTAAATAGCGACTTCCCTATAAGGGAGATAGCTTAAGTTAAAGTATTATTATTAAGTTCTTTTAGTTTATTTATTAGCCTTATTATAAGTAAATTAGATATTCTTACCTTATATATAAGGGGATTTCTTTTAAGAGTACTTTTTATTAAGTTACTAAAAGATCTTAAGTTATTTACTATATAAAAAAGAAGGGTCGAATTATTTTATTATAAATTAGCTTAATACTATAAGTAATCTCTACCCTTTTTTAATATTTTTATCTTTTTTCTTAATATAATTATAGCTATAATAATAAGCGCTTATTTTATTTAGCTATCCTTAATAATTACTTAAGTTACGATCTAAACTATAAAGATTCTTAATAATTTTCGTTTATTTTTATTAGGTTTTTATTTAATTAAGTCTTTTAATATAGGTTTATAATTTTATAGCCTTTAAGTTTTTCCTTATTTATTAGTTTTTATTTTATTAACCCCTATTCTTTTAGATATATATTATTTTTTACTTATATTCGCTTTAACTTTATTTCTTTTTAAATATTAAACCCTTTCTTTAATACTAAAGCTAAATCGTCCTTTATTAAGAATAGGGCTTATTATTTTATTAGTCTTTTTTTCTTTTTTATTAATAATATTTTTCTTACCCCTTTTTTTTTTAAATTTAATATTCTTTTATTTAATAGCCTAAAGGTACCCTTAAGTTAATATAATAGCCCTTAAGTTATTTTACGCCTTAAAGACTAATTATATTAAGGTAAAAAAGATATTAAACTATAAAGTATATTCCTTTTATATTCTTTCTATCCTTACCTAATATATTATAATATAAGGACTTTTATATATTAATATATTAATATAGTAGAAAGGCTATTAAGCTTTAATTAAATAATCTTAAGTATTAAATATCTATATTTACGATAGTATATAAAACTATATAGTAATCTATAATAGTATAAGATACTTATATTAATAAAGTATATTTATATCTAAAGTATAAAAATAGGGCAAAAGAGTAAGTATTATCGGCTATAACTAAAGAGGTATAATATATCCTCTCTAACTAAGAAGGCTTCCTTCCTTTATAGTTATCCTTATAGTCTTATCTTTATAGCTCCTTTTACCCCTAGCTATTTTTATTTTCGGGCCCCCCCTTTCCTTCGTCTCTCTCTACTATAGTTCTTTCCTATGCTTTCTCTTATTAATATACTATATATTTAAAGTAGGTAGCGCGGGCTAGTAATAGGGCGGGGATATAAAAATGCGGAGACGGTTATCTATATAGTAAAAAGTAGTTATCCCCCTAGTAATACTCTATATATATAACGTACCTCGAGACGTATTTAACGCCTCTATACCGTATAAGGCAAGCGGTAAGACCTTAAATAATATAATTTATATAGCCTGCTAATAGGGGTTAAAAGGGGTATAAAGGCGCCCTTATGGGTCTTTAAATATCACTTTTAGCACCGTTAGTCTCCTAACGAGACTGCTGCCGATCACGGCATTAATCTTCGTACAGTATAACTATACTACTACTAGGTACAGCTCTTTGTGGGAAAACGGCAAAGCTCACCGGGTACCGGGGCGCTGCATGTTTGCCGGAATTCCCAGGATGATCCCTCGTCCCCCGGGAACGAGCGAAAACGACTGCTTGTTGGCGTGATGGCGAGAATTGCCATGGTCATGGGCCAGCACACCGAGGCAACCGAAAACGGACATGTCTGTCACTCGATCCGCGGGTCGATGCCTATAAATCACGTGATATCGACACAATGATGGAGAGGACCTCTCGAAACCTGCGTCGGTGCAAAGGAAGCAATCAAAAAACCCACCGAGTGTGAAGCACGTTACAGAGCGCGGCGAATAGGTGCTGCGTGGCTTAGCCCGCGGCGCGGGCGTAGGGGGCCATCGTGTGAGACACATGGTCTGTCTCGGGACGCCTCGAGGCAGGCAAGCAGGGAGGCAGAGACGTGTGTCGTGTCACTTGTGTGCGAGGTCAAAACAAAACAATCAGCAGCCAGGCAGCCAGCCTTTTTTTTCGCGCTCACTGTGGCCCCTGGGCGCTTGGGGGCTCTCTTTTTTTTTTCTTTTCCCGGTTCTTTCTTCTCTTAGGTATGTTCTGTGGTGCGGTGGTGGTGGGATGCAGAGCCGCCGCCACGCGCATGACGATGACGGTCCGGCGGGCTGGGTCCTTCTCCTTTTCCGGAACGGAGCGGGCTCATCATCATCATCGACGAAGTGGGTGGACGATTAAAATAGTAGCAGATAGATGGCAAGTCGTGATGTGTGCGGCTGTGGGTGGTAGTGATGGGACTCTGATGACTTGTGTTGCGCGCGGAGTAGGTACGAGGGAGCCGCCACCAAAGCAAGATACGAGATGCATGCCGCCACCAGGGCGCTGATGGGCCATGATATCCCACGCACGCCGGAGAGCTTACTCTCTGTGGCTGTGGCGGTGCGGTGAGTTGCAGTGCGGGCGCGCACAAAAGTTTGTGGCGCAAGAATTCGAGAACCGCCAGTGCCAGCACGGAAAACAGGGCAGGGCAGAGGCGAAATTGCGCTGACCGGTGGGAAATGAGGGCCAGACAGCCTTGCGTGCAGGTTTCCGGTGGGACATGATGCCGCTGTGATTGCCTTGCATTGAAAAAGATTTGAGAGAGAGTTGGTCTCCACCGCGCGGTCAGTGTTTGCATGCGGTGGGCCTGGGCCTGGATTGCCCGAGCGCTTACGATGATGGTGGTGATGCCGTGATGCCGTGATGGAGAAAGGACGACGCGGACGGAGTCATGGACCCGCCAGCGCGCGCACGCACGCTCTGCAGCGAAAAGCCGGGCAAGGCCAGGCGTGGAAGGTGCCTCTGTACGGATGAATACTACCTGCACGAGGCAGCATCCGGGAGCGGGCCGTCGTCAATTCTGCTGGTCAACGAGTAGGTGGTGTTGTGGGCTGAAAACCCGTGGTGGCTGTGGCTGTGGCTGCCTGTCTGCCCAGCGCAAGATGGAATGGTTGCAGTGCATTACCCTGCCCTGCCTGCTTGCCTGAGCGCTGACGAGAAGTGGGTTCAGCCCGCGCCATCGCTCGTGGGGGAAACGCACATGCGAACCACCGCCTCGCACGCTGCGCTTCCCACGACGACGAAGTCTCAGGACACCCGCTAGAAGCCACTTGCTGACGAGAATAATGACCGCTGTCGCTAACAGACCTGCCGCGTGGGATCTTCGAGTTGTCGTCACACCCGGGCTGTCTCTCGGGTCACCAGTCATGCCCGGGGGGTGGTTGGATGCTGACCTGACACGGCGGCGCGGCGGGGGCATGCAGGCAGAGAGAGCCAGAGCTCAATGCGTCGTCGCCATTTGTTCGGTAGCAGTCCCGGGTCTCTTCGCGCTGTGTGTGTACTTTGTAGGTTGGGAGGAGGCGTTGCGTGCGTGCCTGTCCTGGCCTGGATAACTGGGACTGGTGGGGGTGCCAACAAACGTGAGAAAAGGCTAAATAAATGGTCAGTGGAGGTACAATACCTTCCTGATGTCTGGGCATCACCAGCAGGTGAATTGCTGGAGACTCATATGTATGTGGCGCGTGTATTACGAGTGCAGCGGCGCATATCGAACCCGTACAGAGGCGTCAATTGCAGAGTGGTGATCCGTGCAATCGGCAGAGGCTCTCCAATTTCTTTCGCGCCCCCGCTAGCACGGTGCGGCGTGGGTGGTGGTGCCTTTGCTCGCATTGGAGCTGAGCTGCTAAAATGGAACGCATTGGCCACCGCTGCCACGGCCGCTGTCGAGAGGATGGAGCGCCGTGCCGGATGCCCCGTCTGGGCGCAGCTACTAATAAGGTAGCCCGTAGCAGCCCGACGGCGGGGAGCTGGAGGCCAAGCAAGCCTCCAGCTCCGGATGCGAGCGGCCTCGCAGCTCCCGGTCGTAGTAATAACACTGCCCGCGCTTCTTCTACTGTAGGTGCTAGGTATGTGTGCACAATTGAAGTGTCAGTGCGTGCCGCTGCTGGAAGTGGAGGGGATCCATTCAGCGATCCATCCATCCATCCAGCTCGCAATCCCGCCCCAGGGCCACCTCATGCTGTGCCTCCTCCAGACGTCTGGGCAGCGCAGCCCATCCATCAACCCATCCGTGGATCCCATCCGTCCGTCTCCCCATCCATCCATCCATCCACCTTTCCTTCCTCGCAAGGCCAAGCCCACCCCACGACCGACCGAGGCCATGGCCTGACCTGGACTAGCGGCTCCCTCTCGCTCGCACATCGAGTTTCGTCGCCCCCAGGCCACCTCGCTCACTCATCGACGCTTGTCTCCTTCTTTGCTCGTATCCGTCAGCAGAGCCTTTTCTCTCTCTCTCTCTCTCGTGCTCTCGCTCACTTGTCTCCTTCACTCTCTTTTGTGTCTCCCCCCCCCGCCCCCGAATCATCGTTGCATCCCTCTCCGCTCTCTGAGGCCTCTCATCGTTCTCGTGTCACTGTCGCCGTCACGCTCACTGCCGCGCGCTGCGACGTCGTCATCCAATCGCTGATCACAGCGCCTCTCCCGTTGCGCGCCTGTCGGGCCCCAGTGTCTCGTCTGTCGTCCGCACATTGGCCTCATTCCCGGCCTGACTGGCCCGCCGCCCCCCCGGGCCCCCCGAGACCCGAGATAGCCTTTGCATCACAACTCAGGTTTGTGCTCACCCGCCGCACCAAACCAAACCAACACGCCTCTGTAGCACGCCAGAACTGACATGGCTCCATTGGCTCTTCCAGCCAACGGCAACCCTCCGTTACCTCATTGTTTAGGCCCCCGACATATTCGACGGCTTCTCCTGTGGCCCCTTCATCTGCCGCCGTCTGTCTGTCCTTCTCTTTCACCACACCTTTGACGCTCCTTGGGCACCCCCGGTCGAGCCGATTTGCGAAGCGCTCCTCGGCCGGCCATTCAAGTCAGTCTGCGACAGCCAAAATCCATCGATCCGACGTCGAGACGCTGCCGCAGCAGCGCTCCTTTTTCAGCTGGTACGTGGACATGGGCATCGTTGCCTCATATGATTGATTGTTCGTGCGCACCGCATCGTCAGCGCCAACGACGGTCTCTCTCTTTCTCGCGCGTGGCATTGTTTGTTTCCCTTCCTGGCCTCTCACCTGTTTCACAACGCTGCATCGAGCGCCGGACGGGCGCATCCTGGAGCGCCTGCGCCAAGTGTCTTTCCTGCACCATCTCCCGGGCCACCCGCGGCGCACGGCGTTGCTGCAAGACTGACCTTTTCGGCTCCTGAACGCCCGAGGTGCACTGCCACTATACCAAAATAAACCTCCAAAATAGTGTGGCCTACATCATGTCCTCGACCGTCGCGCTTACACTCATCTTCACGATAGATTCCTCACTCGTGTGAACTCGCCAGACGACGTCGCCATGTCGAACGTGACTGGTGGTACGGTCCCTCCGGCCGTCACGCCCAGCACTCCTGCTGTGTCGACGCCGAGCACGCCTTCGCAACCGCCCACGACTCCACCGGCGGCGAGCAGCAGCAGCAGCTCTCCCCCGCCGCCGCCATCGACCTCGTCCACACCCACACCGACGACTCCATCGACCTCGTCGACTCCCCCCCCGGCCACCTCCTCGCCGCCGCCTCCTCCCACATCGTCGACGCCACCACCCGCGACTTCGTCGAGGCCCACACCCTCGTCCACCCCTGTCACCACGTCTAGCAGTTCCACACCGCCGGCACCGACGACATCTGCCCCGACAACTGTGGTGACAGAGACGCCGACCACCCTCTCTACGGCCGTTACCACTGTCGTCCGCACTTCCACGACACTCCCGTCTTCGTCGTCGCCAGCTGCGACTACCAGCTCGACATCGACGCCTACGCCCAATGACCCAGCTGGCAGCGGCAGCGGAGGCCTGAGCCAGGGGTCCAAGGTGGCCATAGGCGTTGTTGTGCCTATTGCTGCCATTGCAATTCTGGCCATTCTTGGATTGTTTTGGTGGAAGAAGCGGAGAGCTCGCCAGGAGGCCGAGGAGGAGCGCCGCAAGGAGGTCGAAGACTATGCCTACAACCCTAATGCCGACCCCACAATTCCCGCTGTCAGCATGGCTGCCGCCGATAACTCGTACGAGATGCGCGAGGACGGCGGATCGGGCTATCGTGGATGGGGGTCGACCACTGCGGCCGGCTCTACCGGGCGCAAGGCGTCTACAACCATGTCTGGTGGCATGGCGGGCGGCGCGTACTCAGATATGACGTCTCCGACCCGCGTCGCCAACTCGGAGGCCAGGTCCGGCGAGGCTCTCCTTGACGGCTCGTCGTCCCCTGATGGAGAGATTCTGGGAGCTATGGGCCCGGCCGCGGCCAACAACCGCGGAGACGTCCGCCGAGGTCCCTCCAACGCATCGTCCTCCTATAGTGCAGGTGGACGGTCGGAGGGGTCCGAGGGCGGTGTGTACGGCAACGGCGGCGGCGCCTATTACGACCAGTATGCGCAGAACCCGTACAGCGACCAGCGGCCTCAGGAGCTTCCCGGCCAGGCGGTGATTAGGGACAACCCGGCGCGGCGTAACACGCGCATCGAGAACCCAGCGCACTATCCTCAGCAAAGCGCTGGCATCGCCCAGAATTTCTAAGCGCGTCTCTTTGTGTCGAGATGCATCTGAGTACGCAGTTCGTGGTTGGACTTGGAAGTGCACGATACCCCCGCTCGGGCTTGGGACCTTGCGAGAACAAAACTGGAACAAGGGCAACTCTTACTGGCGTTGGTGGTCTTGGGCGCATACGTTTGTCTATTGTTTGGTCGTTTTGACCCTTGAGGCATGTCGGCGACACGTTGACTCAGATATTATTACTCAACAGCGCAGGAGGATTTGTCTCCCTCACTCTCAGTAGGGGAGATGTGGTTGAGGGAGAGCAACGCACCCCAGCGAGATATGGGTATGTATATACGGCATCGGCATAGCGACTACTACTTTGAGCATTCGTTGCCGTTGGAAACACACCCCCTTTTGCGAAGCAAGAGGATGCATAATTTCGACCGGCGCTATGTCGGCTCTGGGGAGGAAGGGGGGTGTTGGTTAATATGTATGGAGGACACAGCTCTCATTCAGCAGCATCTTACTCTGCGAGGACGAGAACGAGGCCAGGCAGGGGACGATGGAGCGCCGGCGCCGCGGATGTGGGTTGAAATGGGGGGGGGCCGGAGGCAGCGAAGAAGAGCGAGATATGCGCGCTGCACATGTTATATATGGGCAGGGCTGGAGTAGTTTAGCTAGATGATGATTAAAGCGCATTGACAAACAAGCACTACGCGGCGTATGTGTGTGAGTGAGTACTAACGTCTCACGATGGATGTACCTCTCTGTACGTGAGCCTGCTAGAAGAGAGGGAGGGAGGGGCTTCTAGAACAAGCACCGAGACAAAGAGCAACATTAGAGGTAGTTCATGTGGTCCAAATGCATCGAATCACTATCAACGTGTTACAAAGTACATGCGGCTATGCCGAGGCCCCAAACAAGTACACGTATACTATCCGTACGACAATCAAACAATGCTATACAGTTGCATGCATGCAGCCCGCGCCGACGCCGTGCTTGTGCTAGAATCCCGAAAACAGACCCAACCAGACACCAGAAATGTTTTGTTGCCTTCCGCCCTCGCCCTCAGGCCTCCTTGGCCTTTGCAGCCGCTTCCCTACGCCGCTTCTTCTCGGCCCACTCCCGACTCGCAATTCTAGAGCGTTCAGCAGCCTGCTCCCGCGCAGTCTTCGCCTGTGCCTCTCTCTCGCGCCGCTCCCGCTCCTTGTCCTTGGCGAGCGTGCTGTCCCTCTCCAGGATCTTCTTGCCCCGGAGCCTCTGCTGCTCTAGTTCTTCGGCCGACAACGTGCTCCGCTTGCTCCTACCCGTGG
The DNA here is from genome assembly GCF_022605165.1 of Purpureocillium takamizusanense. Classification (NCBI taxonomy): domain Eukaryota; kingdom Fungi; phylum Ascomycota; class Sordariomycetes; order Hypocreales; family Ophiocordycipitaceae; genus Purpureocillium; species Purpureocillium takamizusanense. Next base: position 1,002,560 of record NC_063079.1, on the reverse strand, counting down.
AAGCCGACGTCGCACGGCTCGTGTTTTCCAGCACGGCGGCCGTTGAGTGTCTTCCGCGTGTCTGCGGCGACTGCGGGCTCGCAGACGCGGCTGTTCCAGCACGCACCGAACCCATGGACATGCGCTTGAGCTTTCCCGCCTCGGCTTTCTTCTCCTCAGCCTCGTTCTGCAATGTCTTGGTCTGCCGAGCAAGACTCGCCAGTGTCGCCCGCGGCAGCGTCGCGGGGCCGATGCTGTGGCGCACTGGGCGTGCCTTGAATTCGCGCTTCTTTCGTTCCTCTTCAGCTTCCGCCTTGAGCTTCGCCTCACGCTCTTCCCTCTTGCGACGCGAGATGGCCTCGCCCGGGAGCTCAAACGTTGGCTTGGCCAGTGGTCTGTTAATCCTGGTCCTCGTTGGGGCGGGGGGAGCCTTTTGCGCCTCGACCTGCTTGGCCTCGCGCGCCTCGCGTTGCTCCTTCAGACGTCTCGCGACCGCCTCGCCCGGGAGCTCAAACTTGGGCACGGTAGGCGGCTTAGTGGACTTGACCGGCGTCTTGGCCGTAGCTGCACCTGTACGTGCGGTGCCCGGCTTGGCTCGGGCCGTCAATGGGCCTGCCGCCTTTTGCTCCACTGCGGGCTCTGGGCCGTCTGCTTTCTTCTCGTGCAGAGTGAGGGACGCCGTCCGCCGAAGAGAGGGTCTCGCGTTGCTGGTTCGCTTGACCCGGACTGTGGCCGACTGCACAGCCATCGACGGACGCCCAGGCGCCGTTGGGGTTCCGCGTATAGATGGAGTCTTGGGAGACGCCTTGGTGGGCCCGATGGCATCCTGCGGCACCGCAACTGGACGTGAGAGGGCAGCCTCATTGACGGCCTCGAGTTCCTCTTCCAGCTTATCCAGCTCCTCCAGTGAGTCTTCAATGCGCGGTAGCGAGAATGACCCCGTCCTGGATGACCTGTCGCCGATGCTGCTACTGAGGTCGCTGATGATGGAGGGAGACGGCGACAGCGCTTGCTTCACCGCAGTCACAACCTCGGGCACTTTGAGCGGGCCACCGGGGTATGGAGGTGGCTCAGTGACGCTCACCACCACTCCTTGTTCGGAACCTTCCATTTCGCCTAGGACAACGTATGCATCTGCCTTGAGTGGCGTGGCTAAGAAGCGATAGCCGTCAGTCAAGAGTTGCGGGGAGGCGCCCGGCTCGATGGAGCAGGGACGAGAGATTCGGTGCAAAAAGTTGCAGCCGTAGACGGTGCTTCCCGACGGGACTTGGACGACGATGCCGTCGCGAGTCGGTCCACGATTCTCCGCGAGCCCTTCCGCTGCCGGATATGGGTGTGTGACCAGACACTCAAACTGACCTGCAAGGTGCTTCTCGACCTGGTCCCGGATGTCGGGGTCAGAGTCTAGTGAATCCAGTGGATGAGGCCTTTGCTGTGCAAAATCTGTATGAATCATGTTGGCGAATGTGTTTCGATCTGTGCTGGAGGGGTTGAGGCTCACCTTGGACAAGAGGCTCGTGTGAGAGCTCCTGGGCGGGCACAGACCGAGGCGTCTCAGGTGCTTCGACTTCCTGAAGAAGCGTGCTTGACTCTTCAATCACCGCATCAAGCGGCTCAAACGTCTCCGACTCGATTGGAGGGCGACGGTTGCGAGATGCCACCCGCCAGGCGGGCTTGCTCTGAGGCCTGGTCTCGGGAGACGGAGAGTCAGACTCAAGCGTGTTCGTCGGCTTGGACGGCTGTTGGACCGCGGCAGGGGCCGAAAGGCTATTTTGTCTGTGCTTAACCGAGAGCTCCTCGAGCACGTCCCTGGCGGATGAGTTGTGTAGCTGTTGTGGTAGTAGTGGTGGTGATGATGGTGGCGGCGAGGGCGAAGGGGAGCCCAAGGAGATGAGGGCCTCGTCCTCGAGGATGTCGAAAGTGCCGGCCAGGGGCATCGCCTGTGCAACCCCAAGCCCGAGCCCAGCGACAGGAGCCATGTCCATGCAGTGTGGTGCCCGACGGGGGACCCCTTGAAGGTAAATTAATGGCCAGGGGGGTCTGGATGGCGTCGAATGCGGCCGGTCGGTTGGGCAGCTAATTTCGTGGGAGATGCTTTTCCGGGGCGGGCGGGCGGGGGTGCCAAAGCAGGGATCGATGCAAACGCGCGAGGAAACGGTCGGTCGATGGGTAACAGTGGATAATCAGGCACTCTGGAGATGATGGCGGCGGGTAGGGAAATGGTAGGTAGAAAAGAGGGCTATTCGAACGGGTGATGGAGTACTACCTTGCGCATATGTCGTGTAGTAGTAGGTACACGGGGCGGACAGGCCAGGCGGCTGTTGTATTGTGCCGTGTTGTGCTGTGCTGTGATGTTGTTTTGTTTTGTTTTTGTTTGCAGTGCTGACGATGATAAAGAAAAAGGACATGCACGGGGTGCGGCCAAGGAAGGCTCTTGGCGTGGATGGGACAACGGGCAGGCAGGCAGACGGCATTGAGCTGCCTGATTTCTTCTTTCCTTTCTGGATGGAGTCGATTGATCCTGCTACTACGCACGAAGTAGGTACTAAGTTACGTTGTAAGTTATTGCTTGCCGCCCCCTCCCTCTCCCCCTCCCCCCTTGGCCCTGCCGCTGCAAACCTTCCAGTGCAACCAACTGCCCAACGGCTTTTTCCCGCAGGCGCGGCCGCCACATGTCTCACTCAAGCCCAAGTTCTTGTTCTTTGTTTTCTGACCGGTGCAGTGCGGCTGCTGCTCGGCCACCCTACTAAACGAGTATTAGTGGCTGCGCTTCCGCCTGTAGCAACGCGCCTCGACGCGTCTCGTGTTGCCGCCCCGCACTCTCTGTCCCTCACGCCGTCATCAACGGCGGCACACTAAGTTACCAGTGCTGTACGTGCAGCACTAACGTACTGTAGGTAGTAACAGCATCTGGTGCGCCGGCTCCCAGGCGTTCGGAGTTGTGCCTCGAAGCCCACGTTTATGCACCAGCCCGATACTACTGCCTCGGCGCCAACCCTTCCTTCATGCGCCCGCTTGGCTTGGCTTGGCTTGGCTTGCCACTCTGCTCAGCAGCGGGGTTTGCGAGACATCCAGCCTCGACATCTGCAGCGCCGCCACTGGGAAAGCCTCTTTGCCAGCGTATGCATAGATATTGGCCACCACCTCAGGCTCAATCATCAAGACCGCCCTCGCCGATTCCTCAATCAGCCAATTTCTGTTGTAGCCGTCTCTCATCATGTGCCCGGCGCCGACTCCTCCTCGGTCGCCGCAGCCTCTGCCGCCTCGGCTTGGGCTTGAAGCGTCGGCGCATGCTCCGTCGGGATACGGACCAGCGTCTGGGGCAGATCGTCCGTTGGTTCACGCTCGGCATCGCTAGATGGCTTCGCAAGTTTTGCTGTCAACCAGTCAGCGTCGTCCCGTGTCTCAATGGGCAGTCGGTCCGTCAACGCACATGAGGCCATGTTAATGGCGCGCAGCACGTTATGCCAGTTGCCCATGACAGTCGCAATAGCTGCCCGCGCTCATCAGCATCCGCATATCCCCGCGTGCCCTCGTCTCGCGAGACATACCCTCTGTCCCGTTCGACAGTGTCGAAACCTTTCGCTCTAGCGCCTCCATCTGCGTCGCCACCGCCGCGCTCAGGTCCCGGAGCTCCTTGAGATGCTCCAGCTCGGCCCTCTTCTCCTCGATGCGAGCCACCAGCGCCGGCGACTGAGATGCGGTCGACGCCGACGCGCTCGGGCCGCGCATGTGCGTCGATAGAGATCGCGTTGGGTACGACATGTCCGGCCGGGCGCTGCGTCGTTGGCTGTCGTGTCTCTGGACCTTGTGCTCTGCACGAGTCGGTGAACTTGCAAACGCGGTAGAGCTTTGTAGATGTCGGCGCGTCCTGAATGGGCTGGTGGGGTAACTATAGCTCCCATCCCATCTCACGTGTTCCAGTGCCAACGCGCTGATGGCTGCTGGAGGGTTTGCCCCACTGAAAATCACTGGAAACTGCCTGTGCCTGTCGAACCCCTCAGCTCACACGTGCGTTGAGCGGGCTCGCGGGCTCCAGTGTTTCCAGCGCCCCGGCAACCAGCCCTGCACGCCATTCCAGCCCGCGCTAAACCAGAAAAGGCCAAACGTAAATAATGACACCCCAAGAAATTATCGCCCTCTACTGTCCACCCGCCCGCCACTGTAGTCACCACTCCAACTCATGCGGGTCGAGTCGCGCCTTGAGCCTTGCATCGTCGTCACCTCACGCTCCCTCCCGTGGCTACAGACCATCAATACTTGACCACAGCACGCGGCGATAGCAGGCATCCACCTCACAGGATGAGCTATGGCTAGACTTAACGAACCCCCCGTGTCTTCGGACAGCATCGAGACGCGTATGTTTCCCCTCCCTCTGCGCTACGCGAACCCTTCGCGGACGGAGCTCTTCTGACCCTATTGCCGGCCAGTTCGCAAGAAGTTCCTCCGCCAAAATAGAGACCTTGCCAAGTCGAACAACATCCGCGCGCTGCGCATCCGCGAGCTCGAAAACGAATGTGCATGCATGCTCTCCGAGAACCTCGAGCTCCGTGGACGGATCCTTGAGCTCGAAAAGCAAGTCGAAGACAATGACTCCCGCCGGATAGCCGACCACGCGTTGGCAATCAAGAATAAGCTAGAGTCGCAGCTCACAGAATGGGGAACTCTCTTGGCAGGCCTCGGCCTCGAGCCGCCTATGAAGAAGCACTCGCCGCGCGTGAGGAAGTCGGTCAGACCCCGCATGAGCTTTAGTGCGAGTCGGCCCAGTCCATCGCAAAGAAGACTCCGTGAAGTCGCCCGGGATATAGAGGAGCTGGGACACATTGCAGAAGCCAAGTCCTACCCCCGCAAGTCCATGAAGTACGCTTGCTCTACCCTTTGCGTGAGTGGTCGCGACTGACCACTAGCATATAGCCATGAACAAATCCTCGCCCTTCAGTCAGAGGCCGAAGAAGCCGACACGACAGACTCCCCCGAACTTGGGCCGCCGCCGAGGTCTCAATTCATTGATCGAGACCCCGTCAAGGTCGACTCTCCTAGTCGCGCTATTCCAGCAAGAGCGCCAGAGGCCGGCGCTAAGGACAATGCTGAATCTGCACAACCGAAATTGATTCAATCACCAAAGGTAAACGAGGCCCACCGTCCATGCGTGGCTTCACCAGAGAAGAAAATTGAGCCCACCATTCCGCCGCAACTCCGGTCACTGGCCAGTGAAACCACCGCGTCCGTACCCATTAAGGCTGGATCGAAGCGCAAGTTCACCGCACAAGAAGATGCCGAAAACATGCCACTCCAGCGGGTCAGCGACGAAAACCGCCCTTTCCGAACTGGGCCGGAGAAGCAGTCCATTCGAGACAAGGCTGGAGGTGGCAAGACGCTAAAAGAGCTCGCCAACATCAGAAAGGAAGCTCGTGAGAGGCTTGCTGTCGACAATACCACACGTAAACCGCTGTCAGCGAAGAACACCAATGACGACATCAGTTCGCCGAAGAAGTCGAAAAAGTCAACCGATGAGGTCGCGGAAGCCAAAGCAGACCTAGCCAAGCCCAAGGTGTCGAGAGAACGCTCCAAGGCGAAGACAAAGAGTGCCGCCCTGGCCAAGGTGGAGCCGGTCAAGATTGAGGCCATATCTATACCAGAATTGCCACCCCCAGCTACTGTCGAATTGAGCGTACCGGTTGCGGAACCCGCGCTCCTGTCTCCAAATTCTCCCGAGCCAGCACCTGATGCCAGTGGCCACAGGGGTGACACGCCTCCCCCACTGGATATTTTGTCCAAGGGAGAGATGTTGCGACCGAGCAGACGAAATAGGACGGCAGTCAGCTATGCCGAGCCGAACCTGAGGGATAAGATGCGGCGGCCGACCAAGGAACTGTTCGACGCAGTTGCTGGAGAAGGCAAATATGCGCGACGGAGCAGCCAAGCTGAGCCCTTGGACAAGCTGAAGCGCGAGTCGGATGTCAACGGGTCTGGTGCCAAGCTGCTGAGCGTGAACACCCAACCCGCCGAAGCTGATGCTGGCAGGACGCCAGAAAGCCCTCTGGCCAACAAGACCTCGCCCCCTCAGGAGCTGCCGGCCTCTGTCGCCACGGAGAGGCGGCGTCGGCCGTCATCAGCAACAGTCAAGGCGATCGAAGTGCCCGAAGAGGCTGGCGCTGGCCCACCGGACAAGCCACGAGAAGCGGACACCAGCGCAGACACGAGCGGCTCCGGCGACACCGACATCTATGAGTTTACGAGTTCGTCGCCTCAAGTGGAGAAGGAGGACGACACTGTAGAGGCGAAACGATCCAATCGGCGGCAAACGACGTCTGCGCGCCGTGCGTCGTCGGCCACCGACGGCGAAAAGACTCGAGCCTCTTCAAGGCGAAGAAGCATGATGGTATAATGACTGATGGATCTTTGCCTGGGGAGTGGCAGGGAGTATCATAATGAAGCAACGGGCGTTTACGGTAGATTGTCTGCGATGGCGGTCCGGGATTTGCACATGGTTTGGCGACGCACATTGAGCTTCGGATGATATTCGAGATACCAAGCGACGGAGATACTTTATGTTTATTTGACTCTTTTGTCCATGTTTGACTTTTGGATTTGGCGTACACGGGACACTGTCTCGCCTTTAAACAACGTGTGGCCCCATGATCTGCCCACTGGTGCAAGGAACGAACGCGCTTCACTGCGTTCATCTGGGGAGCGAGACTATTGCAGGAGCTCAATAAATGCGGTTATCGACTTGGTGGCGGGAGTTGCTGTCGCCATTTGCGCCTCTGGGTGTGGAAATCTGCCGTGATGAGCTGTAGTATCATGATGAAGAAGGGCCGGGCGTCGGCTCAACCGGCTTCGTGTAGGTAACCTTCTCTACCGCCACGTTCTCGTTGCCCTTGTCGTCTGTGCGCAGCTGGTACACGTAGAGTGTAAGTGATATTCCTTGGACCTGGGGCACGGCGTCAGCTGGTTCTCTCCCTTTGTCTCCTTCTGCCCCGTCCCGTCCCCATCGCGGGCGCGGGATAATATATAAGGGGGCAGCGGTGCGGCGCGGCGCGGCACCAGGCGCAAAACGTACATCCATCAGGCAGAAGCTCGGGGTGGGATCCTCGCCGTCCTGGGCGGCCCAGCCGTTGACAAAGGCGCCGGTGGCGCTGCCGGGGTTGACGAAGAACTTGTCCATGTACTCGAAGGCGTCGAAGCGGTGGGTGCCGCCCCAGCAGAGGACGTCGACGTCGAGGCGGTTGGCCTCGGCGAGGAGCAGGTCGGGCTCGCTGGAGACGAGGGTGAAGCCCTCGAGGAAGCCGATGCGGATGCCGCCGTGGGTGACGACCTGCGTGAGCGGCAGGGAGGTGGCCTCGACGTCGTAGCGGCCCTTGACGATCTTGAGGTCCGGCGCGACGGAGCGGAGGTAGTCGTACGTGTGCTTGTCCGTGAGGTTGCCGAGGCAGAGCGTCTGGCCAATCTTGCCGGGGGCGAGGAGCTTCTTAAACTGCAGAATACATACAAAAACGGCTAGTTAGTTGGCGCTCTGAGAATAACGTAGAGGAAAGAGGACGAGTTCGCAAAGAAGGGGGGGGGGGGGCGGGTTGGTGAGGCCGCGCGCGCACCTTTGGGGGAATGTCGAGCGCGCGGTCCGGGATGTGCATGTCCCCAATGACGAGGATGAGGAACGCCATGGCTGCTGCGTTTCGTCTTCAGATTTATCTGGCCTCGCGCGCGACGCGACCGGGACCAAATGCGACGGGTAATTGGTGGCCCGAGGGGGTGTTGCTGGAAGCTCAATGCGGCTCCGATGATGTCGCCGGCATGCCCCTCATGAGCGCAAGGCTGGGTTAGTGCTAGGCGGGAGCTCTCGCGTCGTCAGCGGATGGACGTCAGCGGCAGCTTCGGAGGGAACGGGCACCCGTTACAGCGATAGGTAGGTACCACCTGCGGTTGACCGCCTGTAGCATCCATTTCGGTAGGCGCTGCACCTCCGTCTCCACCGCTGACGCTCGAGATGGTGGTCCCTGCCAAAACTCCACTGCGAGAGGGGACGGCACTAAGTCTTATCGGGCCAGACCCCCCGCTGCCGTGCCTTCGATAAGGAATTTTTTTTTGGCCGTCGAACGACACACTCTTTTTTTGGGTGGTGGAACTTCTTCGAGGCCCGACCATCGTTTCCTCACCGTACTTCCTCAGTCCGGCGTACGCGATTCGACAAGATGGCGACGCCCACGCCGACTCTGGCTGAGAAGCTGGACAAGATCAAGTCTCCAGGGCTTCAGAGCCAGCAAAGGGTACGCAGCGGAGCCCCATCGCCCACCCGGTGTACCCTCTCGTTACTGACTTTTTTGTCGCAGACCGTCGTCGTCCTCCAAGCCGTCGAATCGACATTGAAAGAGCAAAACACCGCGCCCACGCCCACCGGCTACTTCGCTGCCCTGCTCGCCCTCTTGCAGCAGGCTAATGCTAATGGAGTCGTCAACATCGAGCTGGCGACCCCCGTCGTCTACCTCCTCGACGTCGTCACGCCCTTCGCCCCGCAGCCGCTTCTGCGCTCCAAATTCACCCAGATCCTGACCCTGCTCGCCCCCGTGCTGCTGATGCAGGATGCCGAGCCCATACTCCTCCGCACCTCCATAGGTTGCCTCGAGTCCCTCCTCCTCGCCCAGGATGCGCCTTCGTGGGAGCTCGGCGTCACGCAAATCGGCCCCCGCCGCGCCGTCGCCGGCCTCCTCAACCTCTCCCTCGACCCCCGCCCCAAGGTGCGCAAGCGCGCCCAGGACGCGCTCAAGAGGGTTCTCAAGAACCCGCCGCCGAGCCCCTCGCTCGACCACCCCGCGGCGGACATGTGCGCCGGCACAGCGCTCAAGAATCTCGAGGACTTGGCTGGCAAGGCGGCGCAGGCCCGCAAGGGCAAGAAGCTGGCCGCGACGACGCACGACCCGGCATTGATACACGCCCTGCAGCTGGTCAAGACCGTTGCTGCAGCGAGTGGCGGCTGGCCGAGCACCAAAATAGAGTCGCTGTGTGAGCTGCTGCTGAGCATAGCCAAGACGGGCAACGAGTACATGACCATGGCTGGCTTCGAGATCTTCGAGATGATCTTCGAGGGCATGTCCGATGAGGTCTCTTCTGCGAAGCTGCCACGGCTTATGGAAATTATCTCCGAGCTGCGGCCGGCTGCCAACGACACTCAGCTTGTGCCTCCCTGGCTGGCTATCCTTTCCCGTGGATTCGACGTATCTGCGCAGGTCGAGCCCGACGAGACCTTCCAAAAACTCCCTGAGCTGTTCGCAATGGTCGCGCAATTCCTCGAGTCACACTCCGAAAACATCCGCATCTCGGCTTCCGAGTGCCTCGTCTCGTTCATGGCCAACTGCGTGCCCCAGCAAGTCATCGTCGAGCCGTCAATATACGACGAAAAGGTTTTGGACAAGGTCGTCAAGACGGCCGAGTCGCTGCTCACTGTCCAGTTCCAGGCCGCCTGGTTGCAGACCTTCAACGTAATGGGTGCCATGTTCACCTCCCTGCGATGGCAGTCGTATCCGAGAATGCTCAACATTACACGCACCATCGGCGAGATCCGAGAGAACCCGTCATTTCACAAGAAGAAGGAGGCAGACGAGGTCATTGGCCAAGCCGTTCAGGCAATGGGGCCCGAGGCTGTCTTGTCTGTTCTGCCGCTCAATATCGTCAAGCCGGTCAAGGGCCAAAACGGTCGTGCATGGCTGTTCCCCATTCTGCGAGACTACACTAGCAACACCAACCTCGCCCATTTCAAGAAGGAGATGGTTCCCCTCAGCGAGCTGATGTTCCAAAAGGTCCTGGACCATGGAGATGCTGAGAAGACGATGGAGATCAAGATCTACGAGACGCTGGTGCAACAGACATGGTCTATCCTCCCTGGTTACTGCGACCTCCCGCTCGACCTGCCCGAGGCTTTCGATCAGTCCTTTGCCGAGATGCTCGCCAACCTCCTGTACAAGCAGGTCAACCTGCGGTTAGATGTTTGCAGGGCCCTCAAGGTGCTGATCGAGTCGAACCAGGCGATTGCCAGCATTGGGGAAGATGAGGACGACTTTCTGCTGCAAAGCAGGGTATCCCGGGATGCTGCTAAGGCCAACTTGGCATACCTCGGCCAGTTTGCCGGAAACATGTTGGCGGTCATGTTCAACGTCTACACGCAGACCCTCCCGCAGAGCCGCGGCCCCATTCTCCAGACCATCAACGCCTTCCTGAGCATCACGCCCCACCAAGAAGTCATTGACACTTTCGACCGTGTCAGCAAGATGCTCGCCTCGGAACTGCAAAACAGTGCCCCCGTCGAGAAGAAAGGCAAGCAGCAAAAATCAGAGGATCACATGCCGTCCACAGCGCAGACGCTCATGGACCTGGTCATTACCATGTCCGCCTATCTGCCCCGCGAGAGCTTTGCAGCGCTGTTCGAGATCGCGAACGTCATCATCTTCAAGGATGACGAGCCTCAGTTGCAGAAGAAGGCCTACAAGCTAATTCCGCGGCTGGCTGACTCTGAACTTGGCAAGATCGCCATGCAGGAGAGGACCGCCGAGATGCAGCAGCTCATCCTGTCTTCCTCCGAGAAGGTGTCTGCTCCCGCTCGACGTGAACGATTGGCCGCGATTCTCGCTCTCCTGCCTTTTATCCCTGACAACTCTCTCCACTTCATCCCTTCGGTCCTTAGTGAGGTCGTCATCTGCTGCAAGGAGAACAATGAGCGCGCGAGAGAGACGGCGTACGAGCTGCTCGTGCAGATGGGACACCGCATGGTCGCTGCGGACGGCGCCACGATCGACAACAGCAAGGTGCCTCGCATGCCTGCCGACGCCACCGCTGGTAAGGCCAACATTGAGGAATTCTTCACCATGGTCAGCGCAGGTCTGGCCGGAAGCACGCCCCACATGATATCCGCCTCCATCACTGCCATCAGCCGACTTCTCTACGAGTTCCGCTCCGGCCTCAGCGAGCAAACGCTCTCAGACCTGGTCCAAACTATGGACCTCTTCCTGACCTCGAACAACAGAGAAATCGTCAAGAGCTGCCTGGGCTTCGTCAAGGTGTGCGTCATCAGCTTGCCCGTCGAGCTCATGGTTCCTCGGTTGTCTACCCTGGTGCCAAACTTGATTGTGTGGAGCAACGAGCACAAGGGCCACTTCAAGGCCAAGGTCAAGCACATCCTGGAGCGGATGGTCCGTCGGTTTGGTTTCGATCTCATCCACCAGAACTGCCCCGAGTCGGACAGGAAGCTCGTGGTCAACATCCGCAAAACCAAGGAGAGGGCTAAGAAGAAGAAGGACGCCTCCCGGGCCGGTCACGACGAGGACGCTAGCGGCGACGAAGACGATGACCAGCCCAAGCGACAGTTCGAAAACGAGTACGACCAAGCGCTCTATAGCAGTGATTCAGACGACGATGCTGCCTCGGACGACGATGCCGATGCCAAGCCTCGCAAGAAGACACAGAAGGGCGGCAGAACATACATTGTCGAGGACGAAGACGAGCCGCTCGACCTTCTCGACAAGAAGGCGCTCGCCAACATCTCCTCCACCAAACCCGTCAAGCTCCGCAAGCCCACCAAGACCAAGGCCAAGACCGACCTCGACGGCAAGCTCATCCTCGGCAAGGATAGCGACGACGAGGCCGACGACGACGGCGCCATGGATGTCGACAAGCCCCAGGGCGCGTCTGGCGTGGGCGCCTACGTTGCCGCCCTCAAGGGCAAGGACGCTGCCAAGCGCGGCCGCGGCGGCAAGCTCAAGTTCTCGAACCGACGCTCCAGGGACGACGACGACATGGAGGACCTTGATGACGGCGACGCCGCCGCCATCAAGAATAAGATTAGCCCCGGGCGCGGCGGCGACCGCGGGGGCAAGTTCCGCGGGGGCCGAGGCGGGCCCATGCGCGGCAGTGGCGGCCGTGGTGGTGGTGGCCGCGGCGGCGCGCGAAGCGGCAAGGGAGGCATTGCGGCCGGAAGGAGAGGTCTGGGCATGGAGAAGCAGCACGGCCCGTCTGTGGGAGGCGGCGTGCACAAGGGCAGGAAGGGCCGCAACTAGACCACTGCCAATATGGTGCGCCTGAAAGGGGGAAGGGAGGGAGGAGGGGACAGGGAGCGAGCCGAGGCGTAAAGGCAAGACCTTCGGCCCAGGGTGATGGCATATGGATGATCGATCATCTTGCCTGCTCCAAGCTAAATACCCACGTTCATGAATGAGGTCCGCCGCGTGTGTGGCGGCCGTTGGCTTTGGTAGTATCACGATTTGGCGTTGACCTGTTATTTGCGTTTGCTAGAGTAAAAGGAAAAGAAAAGGAAAGACTACATATGGACTTGTCACGCCGCCGCATGTAGGCAGTCATCAATGGGATGTCAAACATTGTATGATTCTTCTAGTACTCGTGCAGATAAACCTCTCAACATATGCTCGCTCTCTAGTCCGAAACGCCGTCCCATCGCCTGCCATGCCTGCAAAGGAAAGACAAAAAAAGACACTGATGCCGTCCGTCATCCTGAATGCTCATGATTCCATCGCCAGCTGGTTCCAGACTGTCTAGCCGTCTCCAAGACGCGCAGGGGGGTATTCGTTCGTTTTCTCGTTCAGACATGATTTCTGAGGGATTGACTAAGGCATCGATCGCTGAGCAACCGCGTTCTAACCTCCGTCCCAGCAACGACGCCGACCATTCATCACGAGATGCAAACGCCATGCGACACATAAATGCCGCCAAAACAATAGTACGCGGGGTTAATCCATCGGGTGTAGGCTGAAGCCTTTGTTGCCGGGAAGCCGAGACAAGACACTGTCAACGGGTAACGCGACGAACGTCGCACCACCGCTCATCGGAGTGTATGGACTCCGTCAGGATAAGGTGTGCGAGCAGGAAATTCCGGGCCGAAATGGCCATGGCGGCCTGGAGGCGGCGGCGGAACTATCTAACGGTAGTGAGGCTCCGCCTGAAAAGGCACCGGAAATGGCTGACCCGAATGCAAGACTCCGGTTCGCGACCTAGACAATGTGAGAAGGCCTGCGTCGTACAACGGGACGTGACGCGGGACGCAGCCCAACTTACTCTTCCCGATAACCGTGCGGCGATGGAGGTGGATACGGTCCCAATGCTGGCTGTGGCGCATAACCGTGGTTTGCATCAAGATAACCGGGTTGTCCTTGAGCAGGATGCGGCGCGGCTTCCCATGGACGTCCGAGACCACGATCTGCCACCAAGCTACTGTTGGGGTGCATTGAGTGAGTCGCGTTGCCAGGACGAGAAAGAGGGATAATCTCGACCCCGGGCGCGCCTTGGGTTTCTCGCAGGATCCTGGAGCCTTCTTCCCCTGAGACGACCCTGTGTCGAGCCGGCACGCCTGTCACTCGACGGCTAGGCAGACCGGCAGGTTCGGGCACTGAGACTCTCTCGTAGAAACCGCCTCGATCTTCCATAACGATCGGATTGGACGGGTTTCCCGGTGCGGCAGCATTCACGACAATACGATCGGGCGCGGGTCGTCCAGAGGTTTGCGAATTGCCGTCGGCGCGCGGGGTATCGTAAGGTCGAGGAGGGTAAGGAATGCTTTGTTCCACCCGTCGCTCAGTGCCATGTACGCCCTGATCGTGTCCAGACATCTGATGCTGGAGAACGCCTTCAGCGTGATAGTCGCGAGGGCTTGTGCGCGGGAATGGCAGCCGGTCGTTAGCACTTCGCGGTCCCGCGATGAAGCCATGCTGCCCATCGTGGACCACCGGCACGGAAACAGGTTCAGTGTAGGGTCCCACACCCCGGTGAGACGGTGGAAACACAAACCGATCGTCGGACATACTGGAGGCACCGGAGACGGCATACCCCGGGCCCTCGATAGAGGGGACGACCAAATCTCTGAGGCTGTCACCGCGTGGAGGACGTGGCGCCGATGTACCGAGAGGAGGCTGGCGGGCAGCACGGTGAACCTCTGCGTACGGAGCTTGCCCCCGGATGGCAGAGACATCCTGACTCACAGTATGCGGAACGTAGCCATTCGAGCTTGGCGCCCGTCCTGGTAGGCTAAAGCTCACGGGGGCACGAGGCTCATTGGGGAGATGGGACGTAGTCACGTTGGGCACCTCGGCAGATGCCGGCGCGCCTTGTGGAGGCTCCTGGTTCTGATCTTCGCGATTTCGCTCGCGAGCGGCGGCCCATGCTACCTGGACAGCGGCATATCTCCTGAAACCACGTCGCTGAAGTCGTTGGGTAGTACGGACGTTGTTGGTGGGCGGTTGCGCCACGGGGTGGGACGGGCTTAGGGACGAAGGCTCTCGAGTTGCCGCCGTGGAGAATCCGGGTTGTTGAGGGCCTGTGAGGGCAGCTGGGTTGGGACCCGACAGCTCCTCGTCGGCGGACTCTTCTTCGTCTTCGGAGTCTGAGATGACGACAACCTCTCGCAGGATCTCTTCGAGCTGGTCGCGTCCGGTCTCTTCGTCACCCCGCCACTTGACGAGGAAATCCAGGCACGTCGACTGAACAATTCTTCTGGCATCAATCCATTGCATCTCTTTGAGCAATTCGTCATACCTAGTATGACTATGCCGTATATGGGCAAGAACTGCAAGCTGCACTCTGCGCGCAAGCGTCATGTCGGCAGACAGGCCAACAGGTGGCTCACCCTTGTAGCGGTCACGCTGTGACGCATTCGTTAGCTTTGTCGAGCATGGCTTGCCAGGTCAGATTGGCTGAGTAGGCACTTACTCGCGTGAACGCATGATCGATGATGATCTGGCGGTCAGTATTGGGGATCCGGGGAAACAGGTCCCGCAGCACGGCATCGGCCTGCGCGTGGTACTCTGCTTGTGACTCTGGAATGGGTTCCGGAGCCCGAGACGGACCAGAGATGGGGTACGAAAGGTCATCCAGGGACAACATCTCTTTGGCCTTGTCCACGATGGCAGACGAAAAATGAAAGCCCATCCGGCTCATCTGGTTGGCAAAGCTCGGGGTTCCGGAAAGACCGCAGTTCTGCTCGTTCTTAGCCTTGACACGCACGCGGCCCTGGCGGTCGTCAAGGTCTCCTACTGAAACAATATAGATCTTGACGCCCTGCTCTCGCGATAGCTCTTTGCAGAGCCGGGTCAGTTCTGGATGACCGACAGGAATGTAGCTGTAGCCCTGAGGAGGCTTGTAGGTGGAAACGTTCTGTGGCAAGATCAGCGAGGCGGTTCGGGGACGATGTGAGGGGCCCGGTTTCACTCACCACGCAATCGAGTTTCTTCTTTCTGTCCTTGTTCTCAACGAATTCGAAGTAGGTGTGATGCTTGTCCTTGGGCTGAGGGAGTGGGCGTTTTGCTCCCAGGCCCGGAGGCGGCTGGGGCGAAAGCGAAGCGTTGGCATGCCTCTGGGCGCGCTTGTGACGCTCCTTTGGGCCGCCCGCGACGGCTGCGGGCGTCTTCCGCTTGTTGTTCCCCATCTGAAGACGTTAGGCTTGCAGCAGTGGCATGCTGCGGTATGTGCAGGAGTCCCAAATCTACAGCGATAACGCAGTGTGTGGTGGGGGGTTCACAGGCAAACGGTGGGTTTGCATGAGATGCTCCGGAACGAACGAGGCTTTTGCCTGGCAGCCCTAGGGTCTGTGGAAGAAACGGAAAATGAAGGCGAGCCACCCAGATCCGGGGAAAGGAGCGGGCTTCCGATGAGATGGAGAGCTTGGGTCCTGCCCTCCGGAGGGGGGGATGTGCAGCTGCTATGCGGTGAGGCCAGACGGGTATCGACGGGAGTGAGTGTGCCGCAGCCTGAAGCTGGAGCTGAAGCCGGAGCTTGCGCAGCGTCCAAAGCAGCAGGCTCCGGGAGATTTGGATGTTTGCAGCCGCGAGACGAGCAGACGAGACGCGTCACGAAAGGTTTGCCAGGTCACGGCCGAGATGGAGAGAAGCAGAAGGAAAACAGAAAAGGTCACCGAGGCAGCGAGGCGACTTCTTGGGCAGCAAGTGCAGTTGTTCAGTCGGAGCATTACCTAAGCGGGCTGTTGGCCAGCTGGGCCCGGCCGGCAGCCAATGGCAATCATGAGCCGCCTGTGGTGGGCCAGATGACCAGACTCGTGATCACTGCTATGGCATATTTTGATGGTGATTTTTATTGATGGGTGATGATGCCGCTGTGACAGACTGACTGCCTCATCATCATCATCATCATCAGTCAGGCCGTGAGGATGGGCGATGGGCGATGGAAGCTCACGGCATGCACGCACGCCTGCCGGCCGCCAGTCGGATAACGACGACGTAGTCGATGGGTTACGGAGCAGCGGGCGCTGTGCGAGGCACCGCTTGTGGTATTTCGCATGCCTGCCCAGACTGGCATTGGCGGACACATCATGCTGCTGCTCGACTGCACGCACTCCTTGTTGTTGATGCCCAACAGGGAGGGCATCCAGAGATGGCATGCCACAAATGAAGCTCGTCCCCAAGCCCCTGGATCGACGACGCGCATATCCACCACCACCACGTATTCGTACATGCTGTGAAGCTCGGGCAGAGGTGCTTATCTCAAAGCTTCTTTGACCATTCGTCCATCGCCGCCAATGGTTGCTCTGCGAGAACGCCGCACGAGGGAGCACCGCGGCAGTCTCGGCCAAACAAACAACAGGTGGTGGCAGGCAGGTCGACCGAGGGCCACTCATCGCAGTGTGCACAGTATATGCATGTACCCTTGCGGACATATTCGAGACAAGCCCCTTGGCACTTTGTTGATGGCAGACGAGGATGAGGACGATAATGGGCTCACGGCCGCTCCGACCGCGGCCCTGTCTGTCGTTGTCGCTCCATGCGAGCCTGGAACATGCAACATTGCCAATTCGCCATCACCACACAGTCACGCCATGCACGTATCACGTAGTTATTGCCCCTCGTATGCCATGCCCCAGCAGATCCTCGGCCAAGACAACAGGAGGAACAAGCGAGATGCGCAGGACTTGACAGCCTCGCGGCGGACCCGGGGACCCGCCACCACCGTTCTCCCCTGGCCAGGCATTGACGGACAGGGCAGGGCAGTGCTGATGAGCCGCCTGCGACACCAGGCTAGAGTTGTACTACGTAAGGTAGTGCTATATAGCTGCTATTCTTGTCTCGCGGGAGGATCGCCTGGGTTGTGGCAAAGCTGCGACAGCCTCATCGATACACGTACACGGCTGCGGCCCGACGAAACGGCAACGCCCATGAGCCTCTGGTCCGTACAGAACGGTGCCCGTCTGACCCCTTCCCAAAGTCATAGCGTCGTCCCTTCACGGTCGCACCGTCAAACGGTCGATCGGCCAAGTCGGGGTCTGCAAAAGCCGCGGGCTCACGTTTCACAGCGAAACCTGACGCTGGGCATCCAACCCAATGTCGAAAGATGAAACGTCGACCCCAGGATTCTGCTGGATTCGACACGGCAAACAACATGCATATATTTAGCTGCGACGTCTGTTCTGTCGCGGGTAAGTTTACTTCATTCTAGTAGTAATACGGTGACCGACTTGGTGCCCGCCCATTCGCGCCAGCACAAGGATACAGGGACCAGGTGGTCAGCTGAATCACGTAACGGGATCAGAATTGGTGCTGTGCTGTGCCCTGCCATGCTGTGCTGGGCTCTCGTCGAGGAGATGCACAACTCCGTCCGCACTCGCGCGATACATCACGGCTCGCTTCGAAGACTGTGTTCACCGGCTGCACCGTCTAGGGCGGGCCCTGGCTTATTATCGTGCTGGTTCAGCGCCGTGGTCGCTCTGATGCACTGCCACCACTGCCAATCTCCTCGTTTCTTGGCTTGCCATGGCGCCGATTCAGTCACGTGATCGTCCCACCTTCGTACCCACGTACCTCTGCGGCCCTGTCCAGGCAGATGCGATCGGTTTTCCAAAGGTGAAGGCCGTGGACCAATGAGGGAGGTGGATGGCTTGAATTCATGTTGTGGCCTGGTGGGAAGCCAAGGTCCCTGTCTCTGCTCCGCCACGCCCCAGCGGCCACTAACCCGCCACCTGCCCAGCGCTTGGTGGGCAATCTGCTGTGGCTTCTGTACCCGAACGACGACAGGGCCAATGGCGTCGCTCGCCGCACCCCCGAGGCGCAGATTCGGCCAGTTCGCTCCCCCGACGGCCGTCTGGTCACCTTGGAGCCGACGGGAGCGAGCGTCGCCGGTCTGGGCTGTGTCATGGGCGTCGGGCACGGCCAGTTCTGTTGACATTCTCCAAAACGGACATGGCCGAGGAGCCCGCTCGTTCTCATCACGATGCCGCAGATTGCATGGCTCTTCACCCCAGTGCCCGAACATCGTCAGACACGCTCACGTCAACCATCACGTAAACCTGTATGCGCACGTCTACTTTGTAGATGCCTGCTCGCTCCCGGACCTTCAGGCGATTCGAGGGGCATGGCCTGGCCTGCGATGCATTGCTTCAGAGCGCAATTCATGGGCCAGATGATGTCGCGCACGACAGGACAGAGGATGGTCAGGTCCCTGGCAAAGATAAACTCAGCTCAACGTCGGGGAGGAGGGGGTGGGCAGCAGGGGCGGCGCCTTTGGAGCAAAAGGGCCCCGAATGCGAGATTATATGCGAGCATTCGTGGCCCTTTCGTCGACATTCGTCAGCCCTATTGCTCCGAGCCGCCAACCGAACAGCGGTCGCGCGAACTTCTGCAGCGCCTACTGGCTGGTCGAGCGCCTTCGCAGCGTCCAAGGAGCCGTTTCGGGGCCGTGGGATGGGATCAGAGGCGTGGATGGCGGACCGGCTAGGCGAGATGCGGGTAGCAGGCGTCGTCATCGCCTGAGGTGTCCGTGAGTGAGCGTGCCGGTCCCTCTGCAGGTCAGGTAGCGTGCAGGTGCAGAGAGGGGGGCCAGCGGCGAGCGACCAGCCATCGAGGGCCCCCCAACCAACATCTGGTCAGAGCGAGCCGACTGACATTGGGGCGAGGGCCGAGTGTAGCGGCGAGACAGGCAGCGCCAAAGGGGGTTGCATTGAGCGACAGGCGACACACCCCCCGGGGGGGGGGGGCGGCCAGCGTCCAGCGATGATTATGCGAGGGCGAGGGGCGATGGTACGCTAACAGCATCTGCCGGCCCTTCACCAGAGCTGGCGATGGTGCGCAAGCAGCGCGCTCCCAGCACTGCCCCGCCCCATCACAGACAGCCCAATCAGCGTGCCGCAGCGGCTGAACGCCTGAGAACCCACCTCGCTGGGGTGAGCAGGATCAGGATGAGTGTGAGCGGCCAGAGCACCGGTGGGAGGAGCTGACGCGTCCACCGCCCACCTCCCCGCCTGATCCCTGCTCTGCCCACGCCGTTCCCTGCCCGTCCCTGCCAGCGCCTCGCTCCAGTGGCCCAGACGGCGTTTGACTCGCTGGCGGCGCCCTGCCCTGCCTGGGCAAACTGCGTGCGCCCGGGATTCCCTTCCCCCCCGCGGATCCGCAACTCAGAACCCAGACGGAAGGCCAAGAGCCAAGGCACCCATTCCATTCATAGCGCCTCCCCTCCCCCCATCCCGTCCGTTTCGTGGCCTGACTCTCCCTCTCCTCTTTCCTCTGCCTTGCCTCCTAACCTTTTTTGCGTCAACTCACCATCGTCAAAATCACTCTTCTACAACCATTGGGGCTCACGACTGTCGTCAATCCTGTTCGTTGCTCCGAATCAGAAGGAATTCGCTCCCGATCCCGCCTGAGCCAGGTTCGCCACCCACCCATCCACCCGCTGGTTGAGTCGCGATCACGCTCGCCCATCATGTCGGCCCCGGCCCAGAACAACGTCGATCTCGACGCTCTGCTCGACCTCTCCGAGTATGACAACAACTACAACTCTCCTTCGCTCTCGCCCTCCAACACCTCCAAGCCCACCTTTGCCAGCCCAGTCACCGCCTCCGTGGCCACGCCCAGCGTCCCGACCACGACACAGACGCTGAGCGGGCCGAGTCACAACTATGACATGTACCGTCAGCAGACGGGCTTCGTGCCCGGCGCCATCGCCAACACCATGGCGGTCAACCAGTCCAACAACACGGGCTATCAGGATTTCGGCAGCCTCGAATACCTGACGAGCTTCACCCCGGAGAATGACGTCTTCGACTTCAACACCTCTCCCCCTCAGGGCACCATGGACATGGACTTCGAGTCCCCCGCCGACTCGCAACAGTACTTCAACACGGTGAACCCCAGCAGCATCGAGCAGGAGTCGGGCAGCATGGCCTCTCCCTCCATGTCGTCCTCAACGGGTAGCGTTGGCCGTCTCTGGCCTGGCGCCCATTCCCAAGCCGCTCTCGCCAAGGCGCAGGCCCAGCAGCGACAGCAGCAGCACATCATCCAGCAGCAGCAGGCTCAGCGCCAGGGTGCCCAGCAAAAGTCGCGTGGCAAGGCTCCCCAGCCCACGGACCCCATCGTCGAGCAGAAGATCACTCAGCTCCTCAACTCGATGCGGGCCAAGCCGTCATCGCCCGATTCTCAGAACCAGTCTTCGCACACCAACTTGCCGCGCGCCAAGAAGGATGAGGAGGAGATGGACGAGGATGAGCGCCTGCTTGCCAGTGAGGAGGGCAAGAAGCTCAGCAGCAAGGAGCGCAGACAGCTTCGCAACAAGGTTTCGGCCCGCGCCTTCCGCTCGCGGAGAAAGGGTAAGTTGAGCTACAAGCAGCCCCTCTCCTACCTTTGCATCGATGCTAACAGGTTTCGTAGAGTACATCACTCAGCTCGAGGCTGAGATTGCCAACAAGGTCAATGAGAACGGCGACCTTCGTGCTCAGAACCGCGCCCTTGCGGACGAGAACAGGCGCCTGTCTGACCTCACCCGCATGCTCCTCTCCTCTCCTTCCTTCTCCACTTTCCTTGACCACCTCAGCACCAACCCGTCTGCCATGCCTCAGGCTGCCCAAGTCAAGGTTGAGCAGCAACAGCAGGAGCAGGCGCAGATCCCCAAGGACGTCAATCCCTACGGCTCTCAGTCGCAACAGCAGCAGATTGGCATGGCCATGATCCCTGAGCAAACCATGGACTTTTCTATGCTGAGCATCGACAACACGTCGTACAACTTCCAGCCCCAGGTCTTTGTCGTCGACACGCCTGAGATGCCCGCTGCCATCGACACATCTATCCTCTCCGGCAAGTCCTCCAACTTTGTTGAGGAGTCTTTCCAGAGCGACGATGAGAAGGTTGAGGTTCCCGTCATCGAGCGCCTGTCTGAGGTGCGCGAGGCTGCCGAGCCCGCCAAGGCGACGACCGTCGACGAGGACTTCGAGGCCGACCCCGAGTTTGCTCTGTTTCACTCGGAGCCCGTGTCCGTGTCAGAAGCGCCAAAGACTGTCGACACCGACCTGCTCACCAGCGTGGACATTTTCGGCGGTATCGAGGTCGAGAAGGTCCTTTCCCGCTACGAACTCGTTGATGCTACGGAGGAGGATACGTCGGCGTCGTTTGCCATGGCCCGAGTACAACGCATCAGTGCCAGCCTCGAGTCTGTCGTGTCGAGGTTAGAGCTCCTCACGATGGACCTGTAGGTGGGCTAATGCTACTCGACGCGGAAACACTTGGATTGGGACATTTCTCTGCATGCATCAGGCGACTTTATTTTGTTTCGGCGGGTACTTAGGCGTTTGGGAAAGACCACATGTGGTCGGTTAAATATGGATTGGTCGGGATCCAGGAGTACATCGCCGGAACGAGGCGGGATTGAGCACGATACTCGGCGATTGTATAGATAGAGCTAGGCTTGCCGCCACTCGATGAATATCAGAATATCAAAGCAGCCATAACCATGTCTTTGGTCTTTGCGTGAACGTAGCAGTTGAGGAGCAGAAAGACGGTCTTTGTATTCAGTGGAGGTGGCATGTGTATACTTGGTCTTGTGTCTGGGCCAATCTCGCGGGTGTCTGGTTGATGACGTAGGAGGACCTGGGAGGTTGGTTGACCCCTGAATTGCCCCCCAACACTTGCCGGCACCCCCTCGTCTTCTCGCCCGAATGACCGAGGCCGGCGGAGAACTGGCATAGATCTTATTTTCCTTGGAGGCAAACATCTTTGCTTGTAGATCAGTCACTGGTCGTGGCCCAGGGGTGGCGTCAGGTGCATCTCGGCCGTCGATTGCCCGCGGCTTGCTCTCCCTGCCTCACTTGTCCATTTGGTTCTATCTCATAGGGTGAGTGCTAAACGGAGGGGGGTATTGGGGGCCTGCACCCGTCTCCTGCGGATGGATGTCGGGGTTCTTCGTGCTTGTAATGTCGCGCGAGAGTTGTCTCTTTTTTGTGTACTGGGCGCTGGGAACGGGGGCGTGTCTACGTGCCTCATGGTAGGTGATTGTTGCATGCCTTGAACGCGATGGCTGCCTCCGGTTTGCTGCTGCTGCTGCTGCTGCTGCTGCTGCTGCTGCTGCTGTTGGTGCTGTTGTTGTTGTTGTGGGCACGACTGGCTACTACCGAGGAGTCGGCGCCGTCTCAGTGCCTTATGAGGCTTATGAGCTCCATCTGTTTCGTGACTCAGCATCGGATTGTATGTGCCCTCAAGACTGGTTGGTGTGTCTTGGGCATCCCCGTGATGGGTGGTGGGTGTTGTTGAGACGGTCATGTGTGTGTGATTTCTCGGAGCGGCGAGGTGGGAAGAACGAATTTGGTTGGCATCAGCGCATCGAAAACACCTCTTCCTCCAAGCCGGGATCCTGCAGCGCCTCGCCGTTCATGATGCCGTGGACGTAGCACTCCCCCACCAGCTGCCATGCTCCGTCGCCGCCGCCACCGCCATCATCGTCCTCGTCCTCGTCCTCGTCAGCGTCGTCCACCCTGCGCAGCACAAAGGGCGTCCGCCCGCCGTACAGCACCACCACGGCGTCCCCCTCGCGCATGGCCTCGGGCCCCATGACGTACCGCCCGCCGGCCGTGACGCCGAAGCGCCGGTACCGCGTCACGAGCGTCGCCTCGTGGCTCCATTTGAAGGCGTCGCCGCCGGGTTTGGCGGCGGGTGTGGCGGCGGCGCGGAGGGCGGGAGAGATGCGCCGTGGCGGGATGCCGGAGCGGGCGAGGTAGGCGGCGGCGTCGGCGAGCCACCTGCGTTGGGGGATGGATGCGTAGGGGCGGGAGCGGTCCGCGCCGATGCAGCCGTTGGTGAGGGTTTGGGCCAGCGCGAAGAAGGCAGACGCCTTGAACCCTTTGCCGTCGTCGTCGCCGCCGCCGCTGCTATCGCCTTCCGTCGTCGGCCCAACCACAATCGCGCCCGCGTCCGCACCGCCGGGATACCGGTCCTCGAGGTTGAAGGTGTCGTAGCCGCAGTACTCGCGCCACAGCACGTCCACGGGGTTGGAGTACGAGGTCGACTGCTTGAACTGAAACGCCTTGCCGTAGAAGATCCACGAGCGCCTGGCGATGACATCGACGCGGACGCCGCGCGCGCGCAGCAGCCGCCGCCGCCGCTCCCCTTGAGCCTCCTCCTCGTCAACGAGTAGCAGCCGCGGAAGGGTATCGCGGGCGGCACGATGCGGCGTCTCGGGCGAGCCGATCATGTGAACGGGCAGGACGCGCCAGTCGGGGACCCACGACGGGAGGCGCAGGTCCATCGTCGTCGTCTGGTGGTCAAAGAGGAGCTTCCGCGTTGTAGTATTCATGGGCAGCCTGCGCTGCGGGCCGTCGGCGTTGTGGCACGCCGACAGGAGGATGAGGGAGGTGGCGCCCTTGAGGACGCGGACGGCCACGTCGACGTAGACGTCGGCAACGGGGCGCGCGTAGTCGGCGCGCAGGCCGGCGAGGGCCCAGCTGCCCTTGCGGACGGAGAAGTGGCCGAGGAAGGCGTAGACGTGGTCGCGGGGGTCGCGGGCGAGCATGTGGCGCGCGCGGTGCAGCTCGTAGACGAAGCTTCCGCGGTTGTGGTGCTCGTCGTACGAAGAAGAACATGATGATGACGAAGGCGAGTCGTCGCCGCCAGCGCCAGCACCAAGGCCGTCAACACCAATGACGCCCTCGACGGCTGCCGGTCCTGATCCGGATCTCGGTCCTGGTGCCGTCGGCTCGACGAAGCGCCGGTGCAGATAGCGGATGTTGGGGGTGCCGACACCGAAGCGCGCACGCAGGTGATGGTAGTCCTGGTTGAGGACGCCGGCGACGTGCGAGAGGACCTGCCAGTCGATCTCCGAGGCGCCCCAGAAGAGCGTCGCGGGGGCGTCTGTGCCGATTTCCTGGACGATCCAGATGCGGTGGAACTAGATGAGCGAGCGAGCGGATGAGTGTGAGTTGTATGTGTCTGAAGGGCTGCTGCTGCTGCTGCTGCCAAGGAGGAGAGACACAAGGTGAGAGAGACGGAGAGCGAGAAAGAGAGAGAGAGAGAGAGAGGACACGTACCCACGGCAGCCTCGTCATCTTGGACAGCGGCACCCACGGCTCCCGCCTCCGCAGGTGCAGCTCCTCCGAGTGCGCCCTCTTGAACACTCTGTGCCGCTCCTCGTCGCGGAACACGGCGTCGAGGTCGCGGACCATGCGCGCCGCGTCCTCGGCCACGCCCTCGTCCCGGCCCAGCCAGACGAGGATGCGCGCGGCGCCGCGGTAGATGGCGTTCATGAGCCGCACCTGCTGGCTGCGCTCGGCGAGGTCCTCCTGGTTGATGCAGATCTGGTCGGCCCAGATGCGGCGGGGCGCGTCGGGCAGGCGGACACGCGCGAGGGCATCGTGAAGGCTCGCCGTCAGGGGCAGCAGCAGCTCCTCCTCCTCCTGCTCGTTGCCCTCGTCGTCATCTTTGTCGTCGTCGACAACGAGAAGAGCGCGGTCGCGCGACCCGTCGCCCCAGGCGTACGAGATGGTCTCGTACGGCGCGACGGCGTCGAGGAGCGCCTCCTCGATGGTGCCCGTGAGCGGCGAGGATGCGTCGTCGCCGCTGGGAGCGAGCGTCAGGATGCGGATGGAGCGCGCGTCCGGCAGGCGGCTGTAGGCGTAGCAGCGGGGAGGCGGCGCCGCGGAGGACGGACGCTGCTGCTCCTCCTCCTGCTCCGGCGCGGCCATGAGCTGAGACTCGTAGAGGCGTGGAGAGCGCTGCGCACCGAAGGTCCCCCCGCGATTCTTTCGTCGTCGTCGATGATGTGGTGGTGGTGGGGAAAGACTGGAGGAAAGGGGAGGCTCATGGTGAGACTGGAGCTAGGCCGACAGACGATGTGTTTGGTGGATGGATGGGGCGGCGCGCGCCGTCCCGCCCGTGTCACCACCAAGTTACCCGGGTTCAACAATAGGGTTTAATATAAGCCTCCACACGCAACGGACGTTGGGCTTGTAAGTGCGATGGAGATTTGAGAGAAAGACCGGTCTGCTCATGGGCAGCTTTACGACTATACATGTATCTTTAGAGCATATGTCTACCGTGCTGAAGGTGGGTGCGCCATTTGGAGATCAATGGCAGCCATCAGGCATCAAAGTACAATATATGGCCTTGCAACGGACACATTGATGACGCTCGTAAAGTGTAATGATAAAAGCAGACAGACTCAAAGTTTCGATTTACCTCTTAGTGTGCATCTGCACCGTTTCTACGGGTCCTTTGCCCTTGACCAGGCCCATTTTCCTATCTCGAGGCCAGAGTTCGTCTCGACCACCGCCGTTTATGCACAATGTATGGATCAGGACTTCGCTAGTCTGTTAAATAGTTGCAACCTGAAAGTTGATTGGCCATTTTGCTTGTGAATGTCATTGCTGTCAAGTAGGTTGCTCCTTGCAAGTACGTACAACCATGCATCGCAATTGCAGACATGACGAGGCGGCCGCAAAGAGGTAAACGGCCTATCGCTTGGGAAAGGCGCAACAGAGAATAATGTAAGAGCATGGCTGTTCCTAGAGGCAGCACGCCACTGATCTGCCCAGCTGATGGCCGCCTCAACTGAGGCTGATGACCGGGCGCCTCATACTCCATGTATATAGCCGTAGCCTGGCCCGCCCTGCCCTTTCCTTGCAGACACCAACCCAGCATCGAAACAACACGTCTCGTCATGGATCCCACGTCAGTTTTAAGCCTCATCGCCAGCTGCGCGAGTCTTGACAGCATCACCATCGAGACAACGAGGACGCTCCACACATTGCGCCGGAGACTCAGCACACGCACGTCCGAGACCGCCGTGCACTCACTGTTGACGCAACTGCAGACTCTGGAAGCATGCACATCGGAGCTGAAGTCTCTGCTGGAGGCGCACGACCAGCCAGTCGGCCAGAGCGAGGAGCTGGTCGCCGCCCTTGACGCGTGCGTGGCCTCGACGGCCGCCGTCATCGAGCGTCTGCGAGGGCAGGTTTCTGAGGCGTGCTCGGCTGTCGAGTCGGGCAAACGATGGGGCAGCTGGGCCAAGTGTGTCACGGATGAGGTTACCTTGATGATGTCCAAGGACGAAGTTTACGGCCGGGTCCAGGTCATGCAGTTGGGGCTCACGACGGTCTCGTTGCTGTACGGTCAACGCCACTTTCCAGTGCGGTGACTTTGTTCCCCCGCGCTCGTCCGCATAGGAAGAGTGTACGTGTGCAGCCATTCAGATTGCAGAGCAACACAAGGTGCCAGCTACCACTGTAGATGTCTGTATATGCTATCTAGGCATGTTGAGTATCTGGCCGTCCGGCATGTCATCAAATCGGTCCCTGGTTGTCCACATCAAATGCATGCGGTGTGATGACCCCCCCCGCACGCCTCTGTGTTTGACTGCCATCACCACACCATCAGAATTCGTCATGGACGTGCTTTGTCAGAGTCTTCCGAACCCGATGCCAGTCTTTTCCAGGGTCGATCCTGCCAGTCCAGGATGGCTTCCCGATGAGCCACGACACCTGTGGCCTCGGCGACTGCTTATTTTCCGACTGGAACTTATCGAGCAGGCGCTCACTAAGCGACCCGGCGCATCGGCCCTTGAGTTTGATGCCCTGGAGCTTCCAATGATCGTTGTCAGGCCTGGCGCCCTCATGCTCCTGGAAGATTTGAACCATGGTGAGGTTGCTCAACGGAACTTTGTTCGCATTAAAGGTTCTCTTCATATTGATTTCCTGCCATGCGTGGAATCTGCGCGCAGGGCCTGATGCGATGGTATGCCTCTGGTCGTCGTTGAAAGCCAAAACGAGCGTGTCCTGGGTGCCATCGTGAGGTCCGTCGCCCAGCTGGATGCCAAACGTGAGCTCGCTGAAGTGGGTGCACTGTTTTTGGCGGGCACTGGGATTCCTGGGGAAACCAAACGGCTCCCAGTCTTCAGGCTTGATGTCAGTCTCCCAGTAAGTGAACCATCGATCTAAATATTTGTACATCTGAATGGTACGCGACGACCCGGCGCACGTTGCCTTCAACGTCACATCTAAGACAATGTAAGCTTCAATGGGTTTCCAAAAGCACGACGGTTTGTCAAGGTCAAGAAATCGCCCGAAAAAAAAAACATACCTTCAAGGTCGAGGTGATCCGCGCTGACGTGTCCACCACTCGTACGACTAACGAGCCTCATGTGTTTGATATCCTTGATAGTAACCCTGTCTTTGGGGAAAGCATCCTGAAGATCAATGTCCTTTGTGATGTGGTCCCCCCGGTCCGGACTATCTGCGAGGAGAAAGTGCGGGCTGCCGTCAAACTTCTTATTGCGGCCGATTTCGAGGAAGAGTCGATCGTCACTTCCGCCAAAGAAGGAAGTGCCCAGTCGCACGATAACGGTCAACTTGCCCAATTTGCAAGTGTCCGCGTATTGCGCTTGTGGGTGGTCGGGAGCCATCTTTCGCAGTGTACCCTTTCGCAGCGCCGCAGCTGCTTTGCAGCAGCCATCCGCTTCGGGTCGTCGTCCTGTGTCCGAAGCATCAGTCAGGCGCTACTACTCACTTATCTGGCCATCATGCATGGTGTTGTAGGGCTCACCGTTTGTTGTGCCGCGTTTCTTGAGGCTAGAGCTTAGGACTGAGCATTCTCCAATATCGAATCCAGCGCCCAGCAAGGGGATATCGAAGCGGGGTGGGTCTGGCTCTGGAATGCCCGTGTCTATGGAGTATTGGATCTCGCGAGCGGCTGTTTTTGCAATAGTAGCAGTGTTGTCAGCTGGTATCCTGCACGCAAAATGGCCAAAGACCCGCGGAGCCGCCTCGTGCAGCCTTGCTGGAGTACACCTTACCGTCCATCTCTACAGCGTCCTCATCAGCCGCCGCCATTGGGCCAGGGATATCGTTCCTGGGCTCATATGCCGTGAAGTTGAGAGGCAAATCCCCAACCAGCTCTAGCATCTCCCAGCTGTCCATATATTCTTGTGCTGCTTGATATGCACGGTCCTCCGCCGTGCTGCTGTCATCGCTGTCATAGCTGCTATCGCTATCACTTCCATCATCTTCGTGGCGCCGTAGCGCCCTCGGAACTTCCGTATTAACATAGCAATTGGTAGCATGCTGAGAATGCTCGTACAACTCAGCATCGTATTCCGGGTTGAGCATCACGCGATCGGCAATGACCTCGTTGTCTTGCATTGGTCCGAAGCTTCTCACTTGTCTCCAATGGGCGCCCCCCAATGCGAAAACCTCGCCCTCTGGATAGCCGTCGTCGAGGATATTAGGCGTGGCGCGAATCTCATAGAACCACTGCCCATACCGCCGAGCCGTTTCCGCGAAGCGTGACATCGATACGTATGCAGTCCGGAAGACGAAGTCATCATCATCGAACTCGTCAAGGCCACAGCCATTGGGCCCGGCGGAATAGTGCCTCGGGATAGAGTATGCTGCTCCATCATTCAGCCAGCCTTCACCTTGGGGCCGAAAACCGCCAGCAGCTCTGATCTCCCGGGGAGATCTAGAGTCGCCACGGTAAACAAACCCTAGGAAGCGCGCTGGAGGCTGTTGACGGCGCACAAGATCTCCATTCGGCACGGCGACAGCATGACCAGCGCCTAGCCAAAGCAGCGACAGCAACAGCGCCACCGGGGTAAGGAAACCATGCATCCTGATGAAACAAAGCAATGATTCTGCAATAGCCAGTTGTCTGAGGCTTAGACAAGATGATGTTGTGCCTTAGATTCAAGTAGCTGCAATCGACGATCCCACCCGTCTTTTTATACCAGCAATGATGAGCTGGAACACGCCAAGCTGACAATCAAAGCGAAATCGTAGTTTCAATTGATAGGGACAGATCCCTACGATGTCTGTTCATGCTATTCACCTGATCGCTGGGGATTACCGTGGTTTACTCTGAAGCCGTGACGTTGACCGCCCTTTCTCAGTTCCTCTTGGTTTCTCATGACTTTTCAGAAAATGGTACTCTGGTGTTGGCAAACTAAGGGGTCAACGCATAATTCATAGCACGCAGGATGTCGCATGTTTGCCAGGGCAAGGGGCCGTCTTTGTTTGTTATATGTAGTTGACAAATCAGTATTGTCAGGGGACACTCCATGTCAGGAGGGTCACATGTGTGCTTCCTGTAAATCTGAAGGCCTCAACTGACAGTTAGAGCAGCCCAACCCAGCCTCCATGTCTTCATCATTACGCATCACACGCACACGAGCTGTCAGATTGCATCTATGCTGTGAGCTTGAGCCCCGCGTCCCTAACTGGTATGCCTGATTATCATGCTATGACTAAGGATAAGCATCCTAGCGGGGCGTGGACGGCGATAAGACGGCAACATAGCTATTAAAACCGCGGCCCTACCAAGGTTTCCAAGGTTTCGCTTTCATGTAATCTCAGAGGAGTCTACTCATTATGTTCAGAGTTATATCATTCGCCTCCGTACTTATAAACCTTTAAATTACTAATGCAATTGAGGTATAACTTAGTACTTAGTATACTAGAGCCCTAATAACATTGGACTACTTGGCGCAATTCACGTCTCTTGCTGCAAATCCTACGTTCTATACATTATGGACTCCATGCATTGGAGGGCAGGTCGACGCCGAAGAAGGCCCGCGTGCGCCCACCGGTAAACTCGTGTCTTTAGTTGGAATAAAGCGTTGATTCCTTTTAACGTACGGGCCGACGTTAAAGACTGGGTGGCTGGAGTGGAGGCAAACTGACGATCATTCAGTCCATGCACGCATGCATTTGCCTAATACGACGCGCCGTCACACTGTAGCTGGTGGTACCCGAGATGCCGGAATTCTCAACTTGAATTTCTGACGAACCACCTCGAACCACCTCCGATTAAGCTCGTCCTTCACAGACAATCAACCCATTAACAGGGCTCATAGCCCAGACCCAAGAAAACAACGTACCACTCCCCTCAAAAGCTAGGTTTCCTCCTCCGTCATCTGATGATCAACCCCGGTCATCATCATCATCATCATCATCATCACCAGCACTTGCAGCCGCAGTCGCTGCAGATCGACAGGTCGCACACCGCGGTTCCGTGCTTGATCGCATCCATGCACGTGTCATCGCTCGAGCAGGAGAGCCGCGCTCCGCCATGCACCTGGGCCATCCAGCACCAAGTGCCCTCGTCCTCGTTGCACGAGCGCCAGCAGCGGCCCTTCTCGCAACCATGACCCCGGCGGCAGCTGTTCTTGGCGCGGGTCACGTTGGCCGCGTCACCGCCTCCCAGGACCGCGTCCTCGTCGAGCATGGGCGGCTGGGCGTGGGCGGTAGCGGCGGCGGCGGCGGGAGTGGTGGGGAGGGTGGGCGATGCGAGTGCAGCCGTGGCGGCGAGGCCGAGCGCGGTGATGATGGCGAGGACCTTCATTGTAGTGTTATGGCAATGGAGATGGTAAAAGATGACGTGTGTTTGCTGTATTAGCATCCAGTCAGCGCTGGTCGTCTCGTAGACTGCGTAAGAAGAGAGTGGCAAAACATGCTCCTGATGCGGCAAGTAGACGAGAAGAATGCTGCTTCTGCACGTCCGACACGTCGATGGCGTTTCCTCACACTCGAAAAGGCACGGATTCGAGAAGAAAGACTGTCTGACTGACTGTTTGCTGTAGCACGGAGGGGGGAAGCATGCAAGAGAGTCACAGCCAACACGTCCGCCGTGGAAACATCCCCGTTTTATTCTCCCCACGGGAGCTACAATTGCGCAACTATTCTCATGAGCCGGTGAATCATCTAGCTGGTGTTTTTTCACATGAGATCGGAATGGCGGTCTGCGCTTCTCTTGAGGCTGCCTGGGAAATGATATCTAGCAGTGTTGGGTATATGAGACGGGCGACATCTGGGGTGACTAGACGGTGGAGGCGACATGAGGCCAAGGCACAATTTTGAACACCCCTTCAGACAACCATTCTGATCTCCCTGGGTCCTTTGGCAATCAGCCTTTTCCTCAAAACAGCAATGGAACATGCATCGAGGGCGAAGCGTTGGCTCCTCGGGGTTGCCCTGGGCCGGCCCCACATTTCCGGCCGGCATCCCCGGGTACGGCCTGGGACCTTCCCGCGTCTCAGCATAGCCACCACGAGGTAGTTCGGTAGGGACGCTCACCGAAATGACGCACCGAGTTCACAGCTTGCTCAGAGTGTCACCTGTTACCGTAGAGACATTGTACGTATTCATGTAGAATGCAACTCCTTCTATGTAGTCTATCTATGCTGTCCGGGGGGTATCTTGGGCACTTGCCACCCATCTATATAACCACCGTAAAACGCCGCTTAAATGAGTAAGGTTGGCCATGGTCCCGTCCCTGAAATTTTCGTCATAGCCCCCATTCCTCGGTGACGGTCGGCCTCTGCACCGCGAGCCCCCTGATGCTGCTGAGCCAGGCGCGACATGCCTCATAGTGCGCGTATTCGCTTGGATCATCGTGTCGGGCGTTCATCATCTTGGCATCTGCAACATCGAGGACGCTTCGGTCATCGGCGTCCTTGGCATGGACGTTGGCTTCGTGTTTCACGAGCGCCTTCATCGCTAGCTTCCGCCCACACCGTACTGCGATGTGCAGAGCTGTCTCGCCGGCTCGATTCCTTGCCCGGACGTTGGCACCCCTGCGTATAAGTTCGTCGATGATCTTTGGCCCAGTCTTATAATCGTTCTCTTCCGGAAGTTCGGCAGCAAATACCATGAGCGGTGTATTGCCGTTCTTGTCGTACTGGTTGACATCGACTCCAGCGTCGAGCAGCGCAGTCACGAGCTGGAGGCGAAAACGCAGCCTTGGCTCTGACGAGTCAAGGGAGTTGTCAAAGTTGTGCGAGAATGGAGTCAGTGCCTCATGGCTGTCTTCAACCAGGTGGTACTTCCGTAAGACACTTGCATTGCTTAGCGTAGCCATGGCGAGGGAATGAAGGCCGTTGCCACCGCCTCCGTTCTCCAACCAGGGGTTCTCCTGTGCCTTGGAAACGTGTTGCAAAAGACGCCCTTCCTCTGCAAAGGCAAGATCATTGTTATGTGCGTATGTGCGGCCAGTCCGATGATCATCGAACTCCATTTCGCCCGGCGACTGGGGCACTATGCCGAACGCGTCCCTTTTGCGGTACCTAGACGCCTCGTAGCCCTGCATTATCAAGTCCATGACATCATTGTCGATGTGCTCAAAGTGCAAGATGTGGAAGAAGTTGCGCCCATAGACGTCCTGCGCGTATATGTCGGCGCCCTTCTCAAACACAACTTCGAGGAGGCGGAGAAGCCGTCCCAGATTTTGGAGCTCGGCACGACGAATGGTATGGAGGAATGTTTGGCCGCCCGAGTTTCTGGCATCGAGGATGGGTTGGCACATGTCGCTTCGGAGGACTTGAATAAGAAGTTCGAACGGCCCGCGAGCAGCCAGAAAATGCAGAACGGTGTTGCCTGCGGAGTCACGCTGGCTGATATCGGCACGAATAGGCCCCGAAGTCAAGATGCGTTGACCGACGCGCGTCAGGTCCAGTATCGTCATCCATGGCGACGAATATGTTTCGAAGGTGAATAGGCAGTTACACTGCATCTGTTGATGGGATTCCAGGGCAAAATCGAGCGCGTTCTCCTGCTGACACATGTCCATCCAGAGGAAATCGCCGGGGAGCGGGTGTGGTTCGCCGTCAAAGGTCCGTGGGCCTTGATGATCATCTAGCCATGGATGTCGCGGGGTTATCCCAGCCGAGACGGGCGATATGCTGAATCTGTTGCTCATTGGAGCGGTGAAACGCTTGACGAGTCTCTTGACGGTCCGTATATATGGCTCAGTGTAGTCCGACAGGACACGATGGAAGGAACCAGTGGTGCAATCAGTAGAGGAGGAGAGGCAGGTAGTACGACGAAGAAAAGAGCCGAAGGCGACTTCGTCTAAAGCATCCGTGTCGGGTGCATGGGCACCGCCGCTCGCTCGCATTGGGGATGCCGCCGCGAAGATCTGGGCGCTAGGTGTACGCTGGTGTTGGTGCTGGGCAGGGCTGATGGACTGGCCATGGTTGATAGGTGACAGGTCCCACGGCATGGGGCTCGCGCTGGCCTCGAGTTTGATACCAGCTGGGCTGGGAGACAGTCGGACATGGTCGTTGTCGGTCTGTGGGGATGCTATGTCCGATGCCGCAGCCGACGCCGAGGCGAGTCTGGATGGCGAGTTGGAGAGCTGCGCGATACGGCGGCCCATGTCAGCCCGAGTGCGCGGGTGAAGCCATCGGGGCTCTTTGTCGAGCAATGCGTTTAGCTTCTTGTTTGCTGAGTCGATGCTGTCCGGTGTTAGTTGTTTGTTTGGACTCGGCGCAAGAGTGGTGGCACTCACCCAGGCGCCAACTCGGGCGTCTGACAGTGAACGAGCTTGACGATGGTGTCGAGCGGCAACGTGGTATAGACGTAGAGGCGCGTCATCTTGCGCTGAGCCGACTTGGTCCATAGCGGAGGCCGGCCGGTCTGCGTGTTGGCGCTGGCGGCAGACGGCGAGGCGGACGACGCCGGGATGGTCAGCTTCGGCAGGGTTGCTTGGTCCATTGTCTCAGCTCAACAACGGGCGGCTAATATGAGGTTCGAGTGGTCCAGCGCAGACGAGGTGAGAACCTCGCGACTGGCGACCATACGTGCAAAGGACGTATGTATGGATCGGCAAGTCGACGAACTGGGGGCTTGGCCTGTCTTTAAGGAAGCTTCTGCTTGTTGGCCAATGGATCAAGGCTTACTTGCACACCCTGGAGAACGAGTAGGCAACGCAGCAAGCTACATCGTCATAGGACGTCGAGAGAGGCCCTTGCGGACGGCCGGCCATGGGGGCCAAAGGGTGCTTCGCCATAGTCTACTAACCGGTGGCCGGGACACATGTCACAGGCACGGGGAGATGGTCATACCCCGGCCAGCGGCCTCCACTCGCGAGAAGCATCGAAGAGTCGCAAAACGTAGGAGAAGAAGCAAGCAAGCAAGCAAGCCAGACGGGAGCGGGGTGCCGGGAATGGTGTGCATCGCATCCCAAGCAAGGGCCCGTGGGAGGGGCCAACCGACGTTGGGCCTGGCGGCATTCCCGTTTAGAACTTTGGGCTTGGACAACGGGATGGCGGCGGATGAGGCTGTCTGCGATGAGGCTGCGGCTGGCTGCCTGGGGAGAGATGGGGTGGGGGGTCACCTGGAGGTGGTAGTGGTGCGCCCAGGCGGCCCGAGTTATCAAGGCCAGGCAGCCTCGCCGCTGCGCCTCATTGCCAACAGCGACGCAGGCAGGGGCCACTCTGCCTCCTGCCCGGGCCGGATTCAATCCGGGATGCTGTGGCTCAGCACAGTATACTACTGCGAAGTAAGGTAGGTACCTACCTATGGCTGGAGATCTTACAGCATGCCTGACTGACGAGGGAAGGAAGGAGCCCCTCAGGCGTGGCTGCCGCCAGCCATGGACTCTGGAGTCTGGACCGGATGCTCCGTGAACATGGAAGGCGCGACGCCGAACGGCCTCCCGCTCGAGCCACTGCACCTCCCCCCGCCATGTGCCGCAGCCACCCGGCCTTGGGCTCCTCGTCCCGTCTGCGTGCTCGGGGCGCAGCTCAATTCTCGGCTTCCTTTTGTCCTCGTCGTTTTGCACGCCGAGGGTCTCGGACTCGGCAACATCCAGTTGCTGCTCTGGTCCCCAGCTCATCTTTACCTCCACCGCCAGCACACACGTATAGTTATTTGGCGGAGATACTGACCTGGCGCCATCGCCGCCTCGATGGGCGTCAAATTGGAATCAGCCAAGGCCGGCCTACCAGCAGCAGGCACGGCGCGCGCTGCACGCACAGGAGTCACCGCATGCCGCCCGCATCTGGCTTGTGTTACACAGGCCAGCCGCCGACCGCCCCTCATGATGGCTACTGCGCCTATCGTGTGACCTCGCTCGCGCTGCAGCTGCAGGTCCCTACTCCCACGGCCACCACCCAAGCTCTGGCATGAACTCGTTTGCAGCACGAGGGCTTGATCCACCGACCACTGACCGCAACCCATGCTGCCTGGATGGTGGCATCACACGGTGAGGCGCCCCTATGGGCGCCGGCAGTGCTGCGCCTCTCGACAGCCACAGGTCGCCAGGTGCGGAGCCAAGCCGGCTGTCCCTCCGGTAGCAAAGCGGTGTCCTAACAAGGAGCGCCAACGAGTTTTCACCTCGTTGACCGACGGGACTCGGGAGCGCTCGTATATGGGCTCTGCCAAGGCTTCCCTGGAGATCTTCTCCGTCCTCCGCAAGAGTGGGCGGCCGGCCGGTCAAGACACAAGAGGAATTGAGCTAACGTTGCGTTTGCTCTCAGGAAGAGTTCTGAGCGTTCAAACCGGGAGCTTTGTAACGCGAGGGCCCGTCGTCACGATGCAACCACTGCTCCCACAGTCCTGGTTCCACCAGTCTCAACGAAGCCTCAGGCCCATTGGCCTTAGCCGAGCCTCACTCAGCCCAGGCGCCGCCCGGCCAGCCAGGGGACTCCGCCGCAATCGTTCCATGCATGCTGCTCCACTGCCAACCCACTACGACAATGATGTATGTGATCGCTTCTAGAACCTAAAAGCACTGTCCTTGGGCCTTCGTCACTGCGACTCGGGCAACTTTTGTGACCCGCCAACGGCTCGAGCAGCAGAGTTCGGACGGGCACACCTACTTCCTCCCACGTACGAAAAAGATAGCAGCTCCACGATGTCTTGGCCGCAACGGGTCCCAGACTCCCAATGTGGAACGGAGGATCCGTCTTTTCCATTTTTGCTCCACGGCCAAGGCGGACGGAATATTGCTCCAGCCGTCGGGGAACGAGCCGACAACCAGGTCCCAGCATGTGGCCCTAGGGCCTAGAGGGCAGATCCACTGCCGACACGTCCACTTACACGATGTGCCATGCAGCCATTCGGTGGAACATTGCATTGTACCCATCTCGAAAGATCAGACCGGCGGCATCACCGATCACGACCCGCTACCTCGACTCCATCGAGGCAAGGTCCGTATGAAACCCGACCTCGTGAGCGCTCCGTTTCTCATGCCACGCCTACAATGGTCCTTGGGCGTTCATTATAAGTGACATTAATGTTTATTGTCAAGGATCGTGACCTCATTCCATATTCAGTCTCTTTGTCCTCGGCTGTGCGCAGGGCAGCAGCAAACCCATTTCCCAAGTGAACCTTTCTAATGTACTATTTACATCGGAATATTACGTTTCCTCGCGGTAAATAGGATACCGGAGTACCGGAACATCGCGCTCCACTTACAGAAGGGCAACGAGACCAGCAAAGGCGGCAACCAGGTTGACGCTGCCGACAACGTGGCCAGCGGCAGCGGTGACGGCGGGGGGAGTGGTGCCGGTGGCAGTGCCCGAGGGGCGAGGAACCACAGGAGTGGTGGGCTGCTTGGTAGGCTTCTGGGAAGTCCACGTGGGGATGACGGTGGTGCCGGTCGGGTAGACAGTGGTGGTGACGCTGCCAATGGGGCAGTTGGGGACATTAGGCGGGCACGAGCTGATGGTGTACGTCTTGGTGGTGAACTGAGTCGACGTGGAGTTGTTGCCGGGAGGGACGACGGTGCCGGTAGGGACCGGAGTAGAGGTGACCGGGCAGACGGTGGTGGAGACGGGGATGGTCTCGGTGATGACAGTCGTGTGGCCGCCGCCGGGGCAGTGAGTCACCTCAGGAGGGCACTTGGTAATGGTGTGCGTCTTGGTGGTGCAGATGGTCGAGGTGGTCCAGCTGGTGGGAGGAGGAGTAGAAGTAACAGGGCAGACGGTGGTCGAGATGGGGATGGTCTCGGTGATGACAGTCGTGTGGCCGCCGCCGGGGCAGTGGGTCACCTCCGGGGGGCACTTGGTGATGGTGTGAGTCTTGGTCGTGCAGATGGTGGACGTGGTCCAGCTGGTGGGCTTGGAGGTGGTGGTAGGAGGCAGCTCCGTGGACGTGGTGTTGGCGGGAGGAGTGGTCGTCACCGGCTTGCTGGTGCTAGGAGTCGTCTCCGGCTTGCTGGTGCTGGGAGTCGTCTCCGGCTTGCTGGTGCTGGGAGTCGTCTCCGGCTTGCTGGTGGTGGTGGGAGTGGTCTGTGGCTGGCTGGTGGTGGTGGGAGTGGTCTGAGGCTGGCTGGTGGTGGTAGGAGTAGTCTGGGGCTGGCTGGTGGTGGTGGTCTGGGGGACAGACGAGGTATGGGTGGCCGTGTAAGTGATGCACGAGCAGGCAGAGCTGACCCTCTTCACATCCTTCTTGCAGTTGCTGAAGTCGGTGGGGATGGCCTCGGGAGCGGTGGTGGTGCCAGCAAGGAACTCGAAGCAGAACTTCTTGCCCTCCTCAGCGAAGCGCTTGTCGACGAGGTTGTTGTAGCAGTTATCGTGCTCGCAGTCGGGGTACTGCCAGGCACTGGCGGTGGTGGCGGCGATGGCGCCGAAGACGAAGGCGGCCTTCATGGTGACTGGTCTGTGGTGAGTTGTGCGGTGGGAACGAATGTGTGAGAGAGAGTTTATATGTCAAGATGTAACGACAGGTGGGACAGCGAGAGACTGGCAACGACTGTTGATATATAAGAGGGTGGAAGAAAGAAAGGAGGGGGGACCAAGACGGTTGCCGGGCAGGACAAAGGCTTCTTTATACCACCAGCAGTACGCGACCCCATACGACCCGGGCTGAAGTTGGATGGGCCGCCACGGACGACGACTCGATGGACATGTCATGGTCGGGACAAGGCATCCATGCCGCCACGACCTTCCGGTTCGATGGCCCGGCCGAGCCCCCGGCAACCCGCGCGCGCAGCCAGCAGTGGGTGCGGGACCAGCCCCAGCCCTCTCTCTAGCGGCGCGATACGAGCTGCCTGCGCCGGCGTCGTCAAAGTTGAGCGGTTCCTGGAGCTGCATGACTGGACACCGACAGGGGGGGGGGGGGGTGAGAGTCCTTTTCCTTTGGACCGTAGCAGAGCCGCTGGCGGATGCCTGATCAGATGGGAGCATGCAGCCCAGCCATGCGGCGGTGTCGTCCGCCAGCCAGCCAGCCAGCCAGTCATGCAACCGCCGGTTTCTACTACCCATCGTCAGCCATACGAGGAGCGACGGAAGCGATTTGACGCCAGCGCTTCCATCCGGCATCTCCAGCGCAGTCGCATACGAGGGCCTCCACCTCGGGGCGCGCGAAATGAGGCCGGCGAACCAGTCGACGCCACGGCGCCGCGAGAATCGATGGACGAACAGCAGTCGGCCCATGAGGGCCAGACACGACGGATGGGGGGTTGCGCCGTTGTCAACTTGTCAACGACGAGCCACCAGGCCCCTGAACTTGCTACCCCATGCGGGTTAGCTCCGCCCAGGTCGCGTTTCCACCAACGCACCTCGAAGGGGCCTCCTGTGGCGGCGGCTGGTCGCTTCTTTTTGTCCCTGAGCTGCACGGGTGGATGGGTGGTGGTGGCTTCCTTGGCTGGAGGGCGTGCGTTCTTTTCCCTCCAGGTGGTCAGCGAGCCGTGACTCGCCAGTGGTTGGCGGATGTTGCTTCTCCAGTTATTGTTTTTTTTGTGCTCTCAGAGTTTTTGCTCCTGCGTGGCGCCCACCTGGTTCCTGGACTGCTACGCTTAAGTTGTGGGGGAGGATGTTCCTGAAAGAAAGCGCCCCGGCCCTGGAGAGTCTCACCTTCAAGCTCGACCAACGACAACGGTCGCCGCCGTGCACGTCCTCTTTGTTAGGAGAGTTTTGATTTAACCGCAGGCTGACTGAACGACTGACTGACTGACGGGTCAAGTGAAGCGAAAGTGCGGACACAGGCAGGGCGCGCTTCGCCCCCTCCTCATGCGCGCATCAGCGCTCAAGAGAAGACTCCCCTCCCCGTCTGGCCCGCGCAGCCCCTCCCCCCCAGGACGCTATCAAGTTCGGACGATGCTAGGCTTTCGGGGCACTTTACGAGCGGTACCAGTGGTAGCCATGGCGCCACCCAGCCGCCGAGTACGGCCCCGTCCCGATTTAGAATGATATCATCCGGCCTCCCGCCGGCCAACCACGACAAGAACTAGCAGAACCGTCGCTCGTGTCGAGCGGAGCCAACGCCAGCCCAGCTCAGCAACCAAGGCAGCTGGCGGTCAGGGCGATAACAAAGACAGCTTTGCGCCGGGCGCTAGAATTTTCGCACCGTACAGTAAACAACACTGAGACGAACGCTTCTGCGAGGTGTTTGTTGCACGGCTGGAGCCCGGTACTGTACCGTATCCGTCCCGGGGAGGATGAGCGCCCTGGTGCTAGGATATGATATGACGAGCGTGTGGTGTGAGTGTCCATATACTACTACCAAGTGGTACTATTACTGGATCAGGCGTCAATTTTCTGCACAAAGTAACTACTGCCCAGCCGTGTTTGGCACAACTGCCGAGCGCCCGACAAGGCATCTCTTGCCCGAGAGACACGGGTGCAACGGACCAAGAAGTCTTTCTGGGCGACGGTCGCCACGAAAACGGCAAAGGGTTCTTCTTGTGGTTGTAACGCAGCACGACGTGGCAAGCAAGGTGCAGTGCAGCGCAACACACCGGATGCCAGGGCAACAGGTCACAACATCCCTTGACCCTGACAGTGCGCGAACACAGTGAAGCAGAAGGGCTCAGCCCACGATGCACCACATCCTGCCGGACACAAAAACGTCAGGTAGTACTATAGCCCATCTCCACGCCACCGGGGCCGGCTCGGGTCTTGTTGGGGCGAGAAGAGGCGGCCACGGTGAGGGGATGAGGGGTCGTGTTGCTCACACCCAGCCATGCAGAAGCAGGGCAGGGCACATCACGGCAAGCTAGTGCTGTGACTACTGTCCTGTGCGAGGAGCGGGTTGGATACACGGTGGTTCCTATGCTACAACGACGGACGCTGTGCGATGGGCTCGATGCGGATGGGCAAAGACAGGTCGCGCCAGGGACGCTGCTGGATATGGAGGGCCATGACTGTTTGCGCTTGGTCACGTTGCGACGAGTTGACAGGCCATCTTTGGTTGCCTTCGGCCCCATGGCCCCCAGCGACGCCTGTCCAACGCATAGACGCAGGACGCAAGGCGACGGCACACGACATGTCGGTGATGAGCAAGTCTGGTGGGCCGAGCAACCCACAGGGCCGACGGGTTCTCCTGTTCTCGCAACGGACTCATCTCATCACCATTACGAAGTAACTACACTCAGCAACCTTTTGGCCGGGCATAACGCGTCGGCATCTGGGCTGCCGACCAGGATCACGGCCATTTTTTTTTTGACAGGGGGGAACTTGTCAATCCTTCCCCGTCATCCGATTATTCCGCACGGAAGACGACCGATGGCCACCATCGCGATGGACCATGATGGCAGCCAAGAACGATGGCCCTTGGGCCTGACTACTAGTTTGGCCATGGCTGTGAAAATAGGCGGCACCCACAGAAGGATGCAGAAGCAATACGGAGCAGCAAAGTGGGATGTCTTGTCTGTCTGTGCTCAGCTTGTAGGGCCTGCCTGCAGAGCTTTTTTTGGTGCGCGGAGCCCGGCGATGCGATTCTAGCGTGTGTCTCTCGGTTTCGCCACCCGGCCATGTAAACGGCAGGGATCATGGGCTGCAGAAGACAGGGGTCGGATCGCCGTGTGATTGGCGACGGGCCGGGTCCGTCAGAAAAGCCTCTGTCGGGTCTTGCGAACGAAGTGGACGCGGATCGCGATGGCAGAAGAGAGGAGGCCAAGCACCAGGCACAGCTCAGCGGCGGCGCGGCGACGCATGGCCTCCCAGTGACTCCGCCATGGCCGTGCCCGTGCCCTGGCCCCGACATGCTGCCTCTCCAGGCCGATGCCTTGGGGCTGTTGGGTGAGGACGCCAAGCATCGATGTCGAGTGATCTGAGCCAGATGCGAGGCAGGACAGGAACAGTCAGCGAGCGAGGTTGGCTTCCCCTCGAGACAGGATTCGCCGAGTGCTTCGCCTGATTCTTTGGGGCCTTTGCCTTGGTGTTTCTCCGTTTGGCCAGCAGCTCTCTCCCATCAGCCCGCCCCGTTTTGCAAATTTGTCGTTTGGGCTGTTGGGCGGAGATGAAACATGCAAAAGACATCGTCATCGGACGAGGGGTGACAGAATGGGAAGCCCAGTCAGTTGTTTTGGCAGAAAACAAAACTCTGGGACTCCACGGGCCGCTCACAACTGCCCGCTCCGACCACAACGTGCCCCCGACAGACATGATGAGTGGGTGAGAAGGCTGTTCGGGCTGCTTTGGGCATGCACGATCTTACACACTGACGTCCTCTTTTACTCCCCCCGCGTCCGCCATCTGTCTCTGCACGGATATGCCCGGTGCTGCGGCGCCCCTGCGTCACCGCTCCCGTGCACGGCCACCCATGCGTTGCTTCGAAACGTTTCCCGGCTTGAGGCGCAACAAGCACATCTCTAATAAGCTTTTCGCTACAACGCCGCGGCGCGTCAAAAAAAAAAAGCAACGCAGCAGCTCGCCATAGCGCAGGAACGGTGCATGGAGCCTGTCTGTCAGACCGTGTGTGGTACGAGCGGAAATGAACGGGGAGAGAAAGCAAAACACCCCCCAAGGAAATGCAGGGCAGATCCAGGAACCCGCGAGACCCGGCCGACATGCAGGCGAGTCGAGGCGAGGCGCGGCGCGGCGCGGCGGGCTCGGGGCGTGAGCACAAACAGTGGACAATTCTTTGTTTCTCCGGGAGCGGACAAGGCCAAGCAAGGTTCGCCGAGGGATGACAAAAAAGAAACAACAACCGCCACAATGAAAAAGCAATAAAATGCAACCATGCAGGAAAAGTACGTAGGCGCCTGTCCCAAAGGGCGCGCGGACGGCAGAGATTGTAGTACAAAAGCACGCTGCTGCGTGGCTTCGAGGGAATACGAGGCTGGCTTACTGCATCGCGCATCGCGCATGGCCACCACGCAATGCGAGGTTGGTCTGCGTAGGGCTGCCATTGGTGGGGAAGCCGGCCATGGCCCTATCACACCGTGACCGGCAGCCCTTCCAGGCTTTCGGAGTTTTTCTTGAACGCAGTCTGGCTTTGCATCGGGGGGGGGGGGGGGGGGGGGGGGGGGTTGTCGTGGTTCAAGGAAGTCCAGTCGGCCCACGAACTGGCGCGAACCTTTTGCTGCTCGCTGCCTCTCCCGTCATCTTGACCGGATCGCCGCGCGGGGCCAGTCGAACATGCATTGAAAAGGCCGTGGCGCGCCGAGTGAGTGGTGTGGGAGGCTTGCAGACCGTGTAAGACGAGCCCTCGATGACTCGATGCAAGAGGCGCAGACGCGGCGAGCGATGACGCCAGGCTCACCGCATGAGGCGCGCCGCTTGCTGACAGCGATTAGTGTTATCGCGCGATAGATGGGACAAGAGGGAAGACTCTGGAATCTCGCCAGGCGTTACGGGCATGTCTCGACCTGTAAGTGGCTGAGCCGGTTCGACATGACAACTCGCAGTATGGGCGAGGCAATCTCGAGATGCGGCATGCCATGGTAGGCGGCGTTACGAAGTACGAGATACGGATTATTGCTGGCACCCATCACGTCGAGGCCTTTCGCGTAGGCACCGCCTCAAAGAAGAGTTTCTCTGTGGCCAACTGTGTCGTCGCCTCTGGCAAGATGTCACCGTTTGCGACGCTGCCATCTGCCACCTGCTTGCAACGATACCCCGGTGAGGTCACACAGCCGACAAGGCTGTAAGGGACGACCTGAGATCCTGGCATCCTGGCATGCTAATCACAGAAGGATTCATTCACGGGCAAGGTAGTTAACTGAGGTGCTCGATTCGTGACATGCAGGGTCAGCGGCTCTTCCTACCCAGCTCACGCGTACTGTATCACTCGAAGCCCGTTCCCGGATATTACCATGTGTTCGCCCCGCGGGGGGGTTCAGCCAACCACCTCCAGAGAGCATCATCATCACCGTCGCCGGATGTTGCTGCGCCTGCCCCATATTGATTCCTTCTCCCAGAATAGACATATCAAGGTGTGTGTGCGTCGCCGGGCTCGCAGTCGAGGCGGCGGGCGAATCCAAGGACGGTCTGGTGCGTTCGTCGCATGAATGTCTTGCAGGGGGGGCCTGGCGCCGGGCTGGACGAAAACGAGGGCTTCCCTGGTCCATGAGTATTCGCGATGGGGCGCGGACCTGAACGAGCCGTGACTACAGTCTACGTTGTACGTGGGCAGGGGATGGTGACTTACACGGCGCTTACTCCATAGGATGCCATCCTTCATCCCGCGGAGTAAGTATGGTACAGGGAACCTACACGGGCTTATTCTCGGCGGCGACATGCGAGCTCATACGAAGACCGAGAGCCGGGAGCAGCGGCGTCGACGTGCTGACGTACGAAAAGTTGGAGGGATGAGGGGGCGTGTGTGAAAGCTCTCTCTCTCTCTCGTGTCTCTTGGCGGGGTTCACGTGCGCGAGCGCATTGGCGTCTGTCTGCTGAGCCGCTGCGAAGACGACGAGTTGACAACTTGCGTGTTGAGCAGTGCGAAGATACTCTACGACTTACAACTTATGCAAGTCAGTCGAGCACAGGGGCGGCGGCGGCGGCGCCTCGTGAGGGGAAAGGCCGACTGTCAACAACGCACGAATACGAGGAACGCCCATGTGATGAGCCATCCAGGTCCAGTACCAAACGATGACAACGAAAACGACGATGACTACATTGAGGCGGCATGGCAGGCCTGGTCTGGATCCCATGGTGCGGCGTTGAGGCTGGACCGGAGTCATGCGAGCAACTTCAACAACAAGATGGATCAATGTTGGAAGCGCCGCGCATGGCGGCAGTGTCACCACCACCACATCAGAAGAGAGAGAAGAAGGTTCGCCACTTGGTGCTGCGTTGCATCCGCTCCATCTGGCATACCCATATTCCCATCTCGCATCACAAGCCGTTCTGGTACCGCCTGCACGACCGAAAAAAAAAATGGACGTCGCGCGACTCCATACCAGTAACACCACGGCATGCACTGCTCTCCCCTTTTGTGCGACGCCATCCCACGCCTGTTGAGTAAGTACGTAGTACACCTTTTTTTCACCGTACCCAGGGTTGGCAGCCCGTCATGATTTTTCACATTGTCGGGCGAACCGCACACACTACCCACGCGCGGGTACTCTCTTTCCTCTGACTCTATACGTGTGGCTTCGTTGCCTTTATGGGCTTTCCTTTCCCTCTTCTCACCTCTCTGTCTCTCTCTCTCTTTTTATTGCTCGTTGACCAGCACGTAGCGGAAGCGCGGCTTGCCGTCCTCAAAGTCGATGATGGCCTGGTTGGCGTCAGACATGGGCCGCTTCTCGACCCAGGGCTCGACCTTTTTGTCGACGGCGAGCTGCAGCATCTCGCGGATCTCGTCGGGTGAGCCGATGCCCGAGCCGGCGATCCGGCGGCGCGCGCCCTCAAGGCTCAAGGGCCGGAAGGGGAGCTCGCCCTCGGGCAGGCCGACCTGGACGAGGGTGCCGTCGAGGCGGAGGAGGCCGAGGTAACCGGAGAAGGGCATCTGCGATGACGCACGGGGCGTGTCAGTCAGCCAGCAATCATGAGGATCCGGCGAGACGGGGGCTTGGTTTCGCTTTCGGTTCGTGATGTGGGCGCACCCGTGTAAGTGAGCAAGGAGGCCGCCGCCACGCATTACAAAGGAGTTGTCCCTCCGT
Source organism: Purpureocillium takamizusanense (assembly GCF_022605165.1). Classification (NCBI taxonomy): domain Eukaryota; kingdom Fungi; phylum Ascomycota; class Sordariomycetes; order Hypocreales; family Ophiocordycipitaceae; genus Purpureocillium; species Purpureocillium takamizusanense. The sequence continues at coordinate 957,789 of NC_063079.1, read as the reverse complement.
GTAAGACGTCGCGCCCAGCCCAGGGGCGGCAAGAAGGGAAAGAGGGAGTGGGAAAGGGAGAGAGGGCAAAACGCACCTTTGGCGACGAAACGGTCGAGATGATGAGGTCCAGCCTGCGCGCATTCTTCGTCTCCCAGTCCTTGTCGTCCTCGGTGGCGATGTATTCGGTGCAGCCCAAGTCGAGCGCCTCCTGGCGCTTGCTCGCCCTGCGCGAGATTCCCACGACCTCGTCCGCGCCGAGCGCCTTGGCGAAGAGCACGGCAAAGTGCCCGAGCCCGCCGACGCCGACGACGCCGACGCGGCGGCCGGGCCCGGCGCCAAAGTGCTTGAGCGGGGAGTAGACGGTGACGCCGGCGCAGAGCATGGGGGCGGCGAACTCGGGGGCGAGGCCGTCGGGGATGCGGAAGACGAAGTGCGAGGGGCAGCGGTGGAAGCGGGCGTAGCCACCGTACGACTTGTCGCCGTTGCGGTGTTTTGAGGCGTAGGTGGCGACGGTGCGGGTGCAGTAGTTTTCGCTGCGCTCGGCGCACTCGGCGCACTTGAATCCAGAGGGAGAGGGAGAGTCGTCGCGGTTGAGGCACGAGTCGGACTGCGCGCCGACGCCGACGACGTCGCCGACTTGGATGCCGCCTTCGGCCTGGGAGCCGACGCGGACGGCGACGCCGACGATTTCGTGCCCGACGACGACGGGGTAGGGGGCCTTGCTCTGTAAAGGAGAGAGAGAGAGAGAGAGTTGTGTTAGTGGCTGACTCTGTCTCTGTCTCTCTTTCACTATCCTCTGTCTTCCTTTTTCTTCATCGACGGAAAGAAGCTCCCATGGAGGAGAGGAGGAGAGTCGAAACAGGGAAGCTAATAGGGGAGGGAGGCAGAGACAGAGAGAAGGAGAAAGGGAAAAAAGACAACAGGTGGATAGAGGCAGCAACACTCACCCAGCCGGACCGCAAGACGTGCAGGTCGGAGCCGCAGATGCCGCAGTGCGTGATGCGAATGTCCACGTCCGTCTCCTCCCACTTCTTGGGCTCGTAGTCCTTCCACACCATCTTGCCCTCGGCCGACGACTCGTCCTCGCCCACCCACCCCTCGAACTTGTAGTTGTCGTTGCTGCTCGCCATTTCCCCCTTCCTTTTCGTTTCCCTTGGCCGCGGTTGTGGTTACTACCGTTTGTGTGCGTCGACACACGTCCGTTTACGTCTCGGGTCGCCCGGGGGGGGGGGGTTATGTTACGTTGTTTCGCTTCGACTTTGAAACGAAAAAGAAGGCTGGTGGTTAGTTCCTAGCAACAGCAGACAAAGGCAAAAGCAATTCTGCACGGCGAGAGAGGTCCCTTGATCTTATATATGCAGAACCGTGTGACAGATGCACAGCAGCCGCCGCGGGGGGAGGTGGGGGGTTGTCGATGCATTGGCATTGGCCTCTGCGCCCCCCCCCCCCTTTCCTCCTCCTCCTGCTGCTCCTCCCGGAGCATCTGGGAGCCGGAAAGACTTTACAAAGCAGTAGGTACGCACCTCCATCATCATCATCATCATCATCAGTACGTATCAAATCGCCTGTTAACCCCGGGGGGCGATGCTACCTGTGCCTGCGCGGGAAGATGGATAGACTCGGGGCCAAGTGGGGGGAGGCGCCAGTGTGATAAGTGGCGCCGGGAGAAACCATGTAAGTCGCTGATGTCACCGCTCAATCGACGGCATCGGCTCGCGGGGATGGAGGCAGGGAGGGGAGGGGAGGGGAGGGGGCAAAGGAGTCGTGGCCGGCATGGAAGTCGTGCACTTGCGTTGCGTGTTGAAGATGTTGGGAAACACAGCATGATGAGAGGGGGCTGATTGTGATGGCTGAAATACCTGGTTGCGTGCGTGCACAGCCGCGAATCGGGCTTTGCTTTTTTGTTTGCGCGTCTCGCGCCTCGCGGATCGTGAGGGGAAAGAGCAACTTTTGGGGATAAAGCGACGGGCGGGCTGTTGTTTGAACCCTGGGGATTCTGTGGCCCGCCACTTACATGACGCCTCATATGTCGAGCAATGCATCATGCAGGGTGCATCACCTGGGACTTCCTGAAGCCGGCGACCAGGATCCATATTGACACCAAGTGGTACCCTCGGCGGGGCGTAAATCCCGATATTGTCCTCGTCCGCCCTCGTTCTCCTCGGTCTTCTTCCTCGTCGAGTCTTGCCGGCATCGACGCCTTAGCAGCACGCCGCCTTTGTCCTCCGCCCGCCCGTGTGATGAAACATGCATATGCCGCCGCCAACAGTCATGCCGGCGCGGCACTCCAGCAGCAGCTGTGACCGGGCAGCCACTACTATTGCTCTGCTCTGCTCTGCTCTGCTCTGCTCTGCTCTGCTCTGCTCTGCTCTACTTTGCTTTGCTTTCCCCTCTCCTGCGGGATAGAACAATCGCCCGCGCAGCCTCTCTCAGCCGTGCTGCTGGCCAGTCGAACGTACATACGTATCCAGCAGTACGGCTGCGTTGTAGCTGCAGTATTATTCAGATCGTAGATCGGTGGGACGGGGGGTTTGGGGGCGGCTCTGGCCGATCATATAGGTAGCTCACCACCACCCACCCACTATCGTATCTACCTACTAACTACGTTTCCTGTATGTATGCACGGCGCCGCCGGGCGGATGCCACGCGCGTCCAACCAGCCAGCCCGCTCCGCTCCGCTCGGGACCTCGGCATCGGTGGACCGTGGACATGCAGTAACTACGTACCCAACCTGCCCCAGTCCGGCCCGCAGGCCGGCAGACGCGGTCCCGCTTGTCCAGACCGTATCGTCATAAACGCCGATGCGTCCCTCGGCGATGTCGCCCCGCACGACGTGGAAGCCCGGATGTTCGCTGGCAAGGACAAAATCTTTTTCAGGTGACGGACTAGTATGTATGTAATTTGATGGAAGCCAAGAGACCGGACAAGGACTTGCTTGGAAATCACACCGGCCGTGTCGGAGTTTGGAGCCCGTTTACCTCCATGATTGCCAATCCTCGTAGCAACACACTACGTACCTTCCATGTAAGGAAGAGGTGGCAATGGTGCCTGCATGCCGGTCAAGGGTTGCGGGCATGTTTGAGGCGCCTCAAGTCCGGAGACTGGTCCGCTCCTATCAGCCATCAGGGACACTGATCATCGTGAGGTCGACTTGGACACCGACCTCTACTTCGTCACTACCCGGGAGCCGGCGCAGCTCTTCACTTCTATGCTGCAAGACATGTCAATCGATATACCATCACAGATACCATCCTCTGGCCACACCGACATAGCGTGCGTCCTCGTAACCCGACACGCGAAAAGGCGGATTGCCTAAAGCCCGCCTCCGCTACGCCTGTATACGTGACAGACTACAAGTTTGACGAATGTTTGCTCACAATCCCTCGTGTCACGGCCGGTCGTCCGAACAGCATCATGGAGTAGTAGGTCTTGTCAGCTCCGGCATTCACGGCAATCGTCTCGTGGTCGACGCAGTCCGATAAAACCCTTCCAGCCAGCGGGCGTCCCAGGGCCATCTGGTCTTTATTCCAATGCATCGCCCCCTGGTCACATGTTCTGTCGTCCGATACGAGGCCACGCCCGGACGCCGTCACGATGTTGCCCGTGACCTTGACTCCTACTGCCATGCTTGGCCTTTTCGCCGCTGCTGCGGCCCAGCTCACCTCACAGTGTCAGTTTGTCCGCTTCTCGCCCGGGTTCGATCCTAATGACCCAATATCGTACACGGCCCGGTGCGCGAGGGTGCCAGGCGAGCCTGCCGAGGTATGCTCCGAGCTTCGTCTCGAGCATTGTTTCACCAATAACGATGGCAGTCTCGGGGCTGCGATCGAGTATGCAGACGATACACTTTTAAACTGCCGACGGGGAAAATTGCTGACCTTCATCAAGTGACAATGCGGAGCGCTTCACGAGCTCCTGCCCGAGCTGCAACGTCGATTCGAGCGGAACAATCATGTTTTGCATCTGCGAGCGGTTGAGCAAGTCATACGTCTACACATCCATCAGATTAGGTATGAAGTGGTCCCGTCCTATGCCATTTGCGATGAGACTGATATTGGCTCTAGGCGACTTCATCACGGTTCACGACGGCTTGTTGGCCTGCACAACCACGGTCGCGCGCCAGATATCCGAATGTCCAGTTTCGTGGATCGGAGGTCCGCCTAGGCGACGCCACTTCGTCGGGTGACCATGGCGAACCGCCGCGAGATTGTGTTAATCCGTCGAGCTTCGGGGCTTTTCCCTGTCTAGGGTAAGCCGCAACCGCGAGGCCTCGACCATGACAACACGCATACGGACGGCAGACATCGCCGAGGACTGCGCCGTTTCAAACACGCGCAGCGACCCAAAGGGACACGGCTGAAGGGGATTCTAACACGCCGCGAATAGGCTGACGATTTCGCGGAAACAGCGTCCGCACAGTGATGCGGCTGCTCAGAGAGTGTTCCTTTTTGGCGATGCCCTGCCGCCAACTTGCTTGACGGAGAAAGAAGAGATCAGGGTCGCAAGGGCGCGAGTTGAGTCGAGTCTCGATCAAAGCCTGCTCGATATCGGCCCGGAGCTCAGGGCACGTACACGCCGCGAAAGCAACTCGCTCGTTCCGTTATGAAGTGTGAGAATCGCGGCCCGAAGGGTTCAGCACTGCCGGACCGATCACTGTCCCTTTTCGCCCCATAATGTCCAGATTGACCACATCCTGACAGGCGCTGAGGAGGTTTCAGAGCGGATGCTTGCTTTCGTAAATTGGACGCGGTAGGCGAAGAACGAATCTTGGACGCGTGCGGTCGATATTTACGACTCGCCCGTCTTCTTTCTTCCAACTGCGTCGCGGGAGCCTCGACGTGGAATGGCTCGGCCTCTGCCGGCAACCTGCGGACGGGCGCGCGGTCGAAGGTCGCGGGACGTTGCAGCGGAAAAGGCTGTTGACTGACTGTCGCAGGTCTGGCCTGAGCCAAGCCAGCGAGCCAAGCACGTTGACGGGGCCGCGCCGGTGAGTGGCTGCACGTGACGAGTCGAGGAATTCTCAGCCGCGGCCGATCAGGTCGAGTAAAGTACCTGCATGTACCTCTTACCTGGAGGATGCGTTTTCCTGGCGCAACGGCGGGCGTTGCATGCATTTTGCGGGCGGCGGGTGAGGGTCAACAGCGCCGCGATGCGGAAGCAGAGTCTCGCGGCATGTTACAATATTTCCCCTGAAGGAAGTTATGTTAATTCGGAATCTCCTTACTGTATTGCGTAGTATAGTCATAGCATCAATACTCGAAATAATTTCTACGCCCAATGCGCATCGCTCACAAGTTGCAACTCCCGCTTCGGACAGCCCGATGGATACCTGTCGGTACCTCCGTGGCAATACCACGGAGGAAAAAGTAGAGCGCCCACCACCAGGCTGCGCTTCGCTGGAGTTCGCCCGGCGTTTTTTTGGTGGCTTCCCCCCTGTGTTCCTGGAGGCACCGTCACGTCACAGGCTTTGAGTGGCCTGTGCCCCACGGCCAGCGACCCATACCCGAATAGTTCCGAGCCACTAAATTTTTCTGCACAGAGAGGCTGCCGCCCCCCCCCCCCTTGTGCTACTTGGCCGCGTGCCCGGGCAACCTGAATGGCCCGGCCGGCCCAAAGGGCGAAGAAAAAAAGACCTCAGAACAACGGCCGACTTTTTCTTCCCTTCTCCTCCCCATCCCCAGAATCTCCACGTCGAGAACAACTTCATCCCCCCCCAACTCCACTCCCTGTCCTTGTCGCCGTCTCCCCGTCGGTCTCTCTAATTCACAATGGCCTCTCCCGCGCAGTCCACCGGCTCGACCAAGGTTGACGCCGTCATCCAGAATGTCAAGGCAGCTGAGCCCCAGAAGCTGTCTGGCGTCGCTCTGTACTCGCGCTTCGCCCTCGCCGGCGCCATCTGCTGCTCTGTCACCCACGGCGGTCTGACTCCCGTCGATGTGTACGTCGCCTCTCCGCGGTGCTCTTGGTTTTGACGCACGCCGCCGCCGCGAATGCTATCGCGAAGCGCCGTTGCCACAAACTTTGCGCCCCCCCCAACGCCCGAGTCGCGATCGCGATGCCAGCCAAAGTGCCTGTGCTAATATGCCCCCCTACAGCGTCAAGACCCGCATCCAGCTCGACCCCCAGACCTACAACCGCGGCATGATCGGCGGCTTCCGCCAGGTCATCCAGAACGAGGGCGCTGGCGCTCTCCTCACCGGTGTCGGCCCTACCTTCGCCGGTTACTTCCTCCAGGGCGCCTTCAAGTTCGGCGGCTACGAGTTCTTTAAGCAGCAGTGCATCAACCAGCTCGGCTACGAGACTGCCTCCAACAACCGCACTGCCGTCTACCTCGCTTCCTCCGCCGCCGCCGAGTTCTTCGCCGACATCGCCCTCTGCCCCCTCGAGGCCACCCGTATCCGTCTCGTCTCTGAGCCCACCTACGCCAACGGTCTCGTCGGCGGCTTCACCAAGATGCTCAAGAACGAGGGTCTTGGCGCTTTCTACGCTGGTTTCGGTCCTATCCTCTTCAAGCAGTAGGTTTCCTCTCGCGCCCTGCTTGGGCAGGCTTGCGCATATGAACACATGCTGATGCCCTGCGCAGGATCCCTTACACCATGGCCAAATTCGTTGTCTACGAGAAGGTTGCCGAGACTGTCTACCGCTCGTACCCCAAGAAGGACATGACCGACGGCATGCAGACCGCCGTCAACCTGGGCTCTGGTCTCATCGCTGGTTTCGCCGCCGCCATCGTCTCTCAGCCCGCCGACACCATGCTTTCCAAGATCAACAAGACCAAGGGCCTCCCCGGTGAAGGCACCACCTCCCGCCTCATCAAGATCGCCAAGGAGCTCGGCTTCCGTGGCTCGTATGGCGGCATTGGCGCTCGTCTTTTCATGGTTGGTACCCTGACTGCTGGTCAGTTCGCCATCTACGGTGACGTCAAGAAGGCCCTCGGTGCCACCGGCGGCGTCGAGATCGCCAAGTAAACACATTCCTCATGTGTTGAGATGTATAGAGGGGAGGAGAGGTTGAAGACGGCATAGAGGTGCCAGGGCTCGGCACGCGCTGCGCTGCCCAAGAGCTGGGCCTTGCTCGCGTGTCCAGCTCGTGCGCCTTCATAGAGAGCGGAGTGGTATCGTCATGGCATTGCGTCTCCAGCGAGCTGGGAGGCGCCTTGCCCATCGTTTGTCGCCTCGACGACTCGACCTTTGGGACGGGATGGGATCCGGTCTCGTGTTTGCCTAGAGTAGAGCATAGAGTGGCAGACCAGGGGCATTCTTCCCCAGGGTTGTATAATAGTCGTTTTCACGTTTCAAATAGACGGGAGTTCTTCTGGCTGTAACCACATGTCTTTACCATGTGACTATGCCGGTGGTTGACCGTATTCCTTGTTCATGTCATTCGTCGTGCCGTTTCATTGTGATGAAAATGCGAATCTCTTGTGTATGGGCATTGTGCTGGTGCTGGGCACTTGGTTCCTACTAGCATCGAGACAGCGTGACGGTTGGGTTTGGTGCCGACGGCAGTGGCTTTTTTTTTAGTGGCTTATCTTATCGGCTTGGGCGTCCCAAAATTTCTTCGGCGGTGATTCCCCCACGTCTGGTGCAGCCTCATCATCAGTCGTCAACCACCGTTACGACAATTGCGCGACACTTTGGCCCAGGATGGTGAAGAGAAAAGTCGCTGCGCTCGAGAAGATCGACGCAGACTTGTATGTTTGGGCCTCGCATCCCCCGAACGACCAAGGCTGACCCGAGCAGTGCGAGTTTGCAGTACAAGATTCGCCGCGATCCCAAGTGAGAAAGACGAAACCATTGCGCCGCACCGCCAGCCGTGCTGATTGAACCCTTTAGATCGTACAAGGACGACTTTCTCAAGCAGTGGGAGCAGTATGAATCGCAGCGCGAGATTTTCCTCATGTCGCCCGCCACGGCGACGGGCGACTTGGTCGAGTCGTTCCACAACATGGTCGACCTGATTGCGCACGTCGCCGACTGCTACCCCGAAGAGACCAAGACGTATCCCGACGACCTCAAGACGATCCTGATACAACACCATGCGGTCATTCACCCCGAGCTGAGAGATAAGGTCGTGGGCAGTCTCGTTCTGCTGCGGCGCAAGGACATCATCGACTCGGCCAACCTGCTGACGACGCTGTTTCCCATTCTCGTCTCGTCGCCAAGCAAGACCCTGCGCGAACTGCTCTTCAACAAGATCCTCAGCGACATACGCAACTCGAACACCAAGGCTACGAACCACCCGCTGAATCGCACCATCCAGACCGTTCTCTACAACCTCGTCACTGCCGACAGAGCCTCGCCGCGCGCCATCTGGGCTATCAAGCTGACGCGCGAGCTGTGGAAGCGCCAGATCTGGACCGACTCGAAGCCTGTTGATGTCATGAAAGAGGCTTGCCTCGCCGACAACGAGAAGGTCGTCATCGGCGCTACGCGCTTCTTCCTCGGCGGCGACAAGGAGCGCGAGGAGCTCGAGGACGAGAGCAGCGACGAGGAAGTGGACCTAGGCAAGGTGCGCCACCAAGTCAACATCAACAAGAAGAGCAAAAAGCAGAAGAAGGCGCTGGAAAAGGCCGTCAACAAAGTCAAGAGTATGGAGCGCAAGAAAAGCAAGCCGCACCCGCTCAACTTCTCGGCGCTGCACCTGCTCCACGACCCCCAGGAGTTTGCCGAGCAGCTCTTCTCAAAACACCTGCAGAACACAAAGGCCAAGCTGTCGCTGGATACGAAGCTGCTTGTCCTGCAGCTGGTCACGCGGCTGATTGGCCTGCACGAGCTGACAGTCGTGCCGCTCTACTCGTGGTTCATCAAGTACCTCACGCCGCGGCAGCAGTCTGTCACGTCCTTCTTGGCGTCTCTGGCACAGGGAACGCACAAGCTCGTGCCCCCGGATGTTTTGGAGCCCCTGATACAGAAGATTGCCAACGAGTTCGTCTCGGAGGCGTCGGCGTCGGAGGTCGCAGCCGCTGGCCTCAACGCCATCCGAGAAATTTGCGCCCGGCAGCCGTTGGCTATGACGGACGCACTTCTGCAGGATCTGGTCCAGTACCGGAAGAGTAAGGATAAGGGCGTCATGATGTCGGCCAAGGGCCTTCTCTCACTGTATAGAGACGTCGGCGCTGAGCTACTGAAGAAAAGGGATCGCGGCAAGGACGCCACCATCAATCTCAAGTCAGGCGCACAAGCTCAGCGCAAGTTTGGCGAGGAACAGGCTGGCGGTATCGAGGGCTTGGAGCTGCTTGCCAAGTGGAAAGAGGATGAGAAGAAGCGGAAGCGGGCAGAAAAGGGCCTCGGGAGCGATGAAGAGGACAAGGACGAGGAGGAACTCAACGATAGTGATTGGGAGGTGGACTCGGACGACAGCAGCAGCTCCGGCGAGTGGATCAACGTCAGCGACTCGGAAGACGAGGCCCCCGTGCTCAAGAAGCAGAAGAAATCTGGCGGTGAACCCGAGGACGATGAGGTCGATGCCGAGGAGCGAGCCGCTGAGCTGGAGCGCATGTCCAAGCTCGCCACCACCACGATCCTTACGCCGGCCGACCTCGCCAAGTTGCAGGAGCTTCGATCGGCTGCCGCCGTTGACAGGGCCCTTGGCGGCAAGAGCCAGCGCAAGCGCGGGTCAGGTACCGAGGGGCCACGGCACGCCGACGACGCCCTTACGGCGGAGAACATTGAGGCGCCGGCGCGGCTGCGCAAGCTCACCAAGGAAGAGAAGGTGGCGTTGGCCAAGGAGGGCAAGCCGGCTCGCGAGGAGCACAAGAGCACGCAGGCGATCCGCAAGTCCAAGAAGGAAGCCGAGGGGAAGAGCACGAGTAACCGCGAGAAGCAGCGCAAAAAGAACTTCCTCATGACGCTCGGCAAGGCGAAGAGCAAGCAGAAGAGGAGCTTGGTGGAGGCTCGCAAGGTGCTCAGAGGTCACGTGGAGCGCAGCTCGAGGGGTGGGAGGAGAAGGAACGGCGTCTAGAGAAGGAATCGAACGGCCTGTATATCTGTCGCATTTGTTGCAGCGAGCTCACGGGATTCATGGACTATTCTACTCATTTGTTGGCGCTTTTTGTTGAGTTGGGCAGGGCATTATTGAATTAGCATTCTCTCAAACAACGTGCTTGCTTAAAGGGGGTATAGAACAAACAAACAGTGCTGCAGGACAATGGCCGCGGCCGAGAGTCAATAATACAATGAGAACAGAACCATGCATGAATGGAAAAAGACAAAACAGAACCCGCACAGCCTCATTTTCACAACACACAAACAAAGTCCAAGTCCGTCACAACCTCAACCTCAACTCCGTTCTCAGTTCGAGTCCCATCCACGGTTCGGGTCCACCTCCGTCTGATCCGAGTCGTAGCCCGACGATCCGCCAGGGCTGTTGTTGCTGTGCTTGGTCCGCTTCGCGCCGCTGCGCTGCGGCACCGGGGCACCACTGCGCTTCCGATTAGCGGTAGTAGTACCCGACGACGACGATGGCGACAAGCCAGTAGTAGCTGCTGCGGCTGTACGTCCGCCGCCCTGCATCGTCATGCCGCCGCGCGGGCCGCGCAGGGTGCCGGCGGGGCTGCCGTTGTTGCTGCCGCCGCTGGCGCTGGCGCTCGACGAGGCGGTCTCGGTGGTGTCGCCGCTGGGGTGTTGGTGAGGGTTCATGCCGCGGGGGTCTTGCTTCATTCTCAGTAGGGTGCACGCGGCGTGGATGGCAAGGAGGGGGCTGGCCTCACGGGAGGTGGCTCGCATGCCGGCACCGCCAGCAGCCGTGCGGTTTCGTTGCTGCTGCTGCTGCTGCTGCTGCTGCTGCTGGTTCGTCCTGGTGGCGGCGACGGCGGCTGCTCGCGAGGGGTTAAGAGAACTGCGGCGGAGAGGCACCGTTGGGGCCACTCCCATCCTGACGTTCTTCCTGTTGTTGGACGCAGAGGACGAGGAGGTAGTCTCGGATGAGGAAGAGGGCGAGGACGACGACGCGCCGCCGCGGGAGGCGGGCGTGTTGGGGGGAGTGGCGGGGACTCGCGGCGGCGAAGAGTTGGCCATGGTTGAACTCGGCGGGCACCCACTTCCGAACGGTCCTTTTTTTTCTTCTTCTGCGCCTTGGGCTTGATTATCGCGGAGGAGGTATAACGCAGATAGGGAGAGAGAGAGAGAGTAGGGGAGTGAGGGAGGCTGCCGGTGGGTTTGACGGCGCTGTTGGTGATACTTCCCTGAAGAAGAAAGAAGAGAGAACCAGTGGGAGGTGTTGTTTTTTTGGGGGGCAAACGGAGTTTCCGCACAGACGAGGAAGATTCGATCACGAGAGTGTGTGTGTGAGAGAGACAAGAGAATGTGTGTGCGCGTGTGTGTGCCAATGAAGAGCACGAGCGAGCGAGCAAGCGAACGCGGTGGTGGGATGTGGTTTTCTTCCTCTGCGAAGGTAGATGAGCGAGTGAGCAAGCCAAGAACCACGCCCGCGCAGGGGAGGAGAGGGAGGAGCTTACCAGTGAGAAGGAAGAGGACGACGAGGCAAAAAGACTGACGGAAGTGAGCGTGCGTGGTGATGAGAGAGAGAGGGGGGAAAGCCGTTGCACAACGGGGGGGAAAGGGGGATATATGTACCTGCTCGCCGGCGCATCATCGAGAACGCGTGTGGGTCTCCGCCAACTGTTCGCAGTTGGTGCTATGCAGGTTCCCATCACGGTCACTGAACAATAGGAGCACGGGAGGTCGGGCCGGAAGAAGGGGGGGGGGGGACACGATCCGAGGGCTCGAGGGGAGGGCTCGAGGGGAGGGGGCCATGCACAAGTGTTGCACAACAAAGGGGGATGGGGGTTGCTGTTCATGGGCGGAAACATAACTGCGCGCAGGAGACCTGCTTTGCATCACCAGTACTGGCACAGAGCACAGAGACTCAAGAACCCGAGAGTAAGAGGGCGGTGTCGTGAGTCGTGCGTGGCCGTTCGGCCAAGTTGTTCGAGCGAGATACTATGAACATGGCTATATCCATAAGCCCCTTAGAGGGTAGATGAGACCCATGTAGCAAACATGTGAAAGACAGAAACGGCACGGCAGCACTTATGACTGGGCTTTGACTGATGCTTCCGTCTGAACATCATCCGTCCGGTTGCTGTGCCCGCTGCCAATGTGCTCGTCGTTGGCTTTCTCCTCCACCGCGTGCAGGCCCCCATTCTCCATGTCCTCACCGTGGCCGCGAATGCCAATTTCAGCGTCGCCGAACGAATCCACCACCTTGACGTACGAGGGCAGGAAGTTGACGCACAGCGCGTACGTCCAGGCCGCGATCAGAAACATCATGGGCACCAGCATGGCGAACCCGTCGCCGTGCCTGTCGCCGGCCACGCCCGTGAGCGGGGGCACGCACGCGCCGCCGACGACGCCGCCGACGATGTAGCCGCTCCCACGCTTGGTGTGGCGACCCAGCCCGCGCATGCCGAGCGCGACAATGGTGGGGAAGCAGATGGACTCGAAGAAGAGCACAATGTAGAGCATCGAGATGCCGATGTTGCCGCCCTGAGTGATCGAGGGGCCGATGAATATGATGCAGCATGTCAAGAACGTCAGGAAAACCCATCTCGGCTTGACAAACTTCATAATTCCGACACCAGAGAATCGGCCAATGGCAAAGGCGGCCTGCGCCCCCGCGAACAGCTTCGACCCCATAGAGTCGCTCGTTCCGGGGCGAGTTCCCGTCGCATAATTGATGAAGAAACTGGCAACGGCGACCTGTGCGCCCGTGTAACAGAACTGCGCAAAGGCAGCGTGGAACAGCTTATACTGCTTGATGAAGGGCTTCTCGTCGGCGTCTGTATGCGTCTCCCTGGCTTGATACTCCATATCTGCGACACGAGTGACGTCAGCAATGCAACTTTGATCGGAACATGCAGGCAGAATTCAGGGTGACCGCACCAGCGTCCGTAATTTCGGGTATGTTAGCGAAGAAGAAGGCCGTAGCAAGGAGCAAGACGAAGACGGCAATGGCGAGGTAGACCCATTGCACGTTGTCGAGAGCTCGCTCATCGCTGAAATTGAAGAAGACATAAGAGCCAAGAACGGGAGCAATCACAGTGCCGATGCCGTTGAACGCCTGCGAGATGTTGATGCGGATTTCCGAGTATCGTGGCGGACCGCACACTGCACATTGCTGTTAGTCATTACATATGCAGAGGCGACGCATAGCCTCCCTGATGACAAGGGAGGGGGGGCAATCCTGTCGGGGCCAACGGAAGTCACTCATACCTGTGATGAAGGGGTTGGCAGCCGTCTCGAGTGAGCCCAGGCCGTTGCCGATGATAAAAATGCAGGCGCAGAACCCGCCAAAGCTTTTACCCTTCAGAGCCGGGATGGCCAAGATCGCACCGAGCGCGTAGAGGCAGAGGCCCCAGATGAAGACAGCCCGGTAGCCGTAGTGGCGCAGGATCCAGGCGGCATGCCCGATGGATGCTAGGGGGTATGCGCTGCAGAGAGAGAGAAAGAGAGGGGTGTCAGCGCTTCAGGAACGGTACGGCGATTATGTCGTGCGTGCGCCCGGTCGCGTCGCACGGCGTCGCGGGACATGCAGTATAACATACCCAAAGTAAGCGGCCTGCAGACCAGAGGAGCGCGCACGATCTATGTGCAACACCGTCTGAAAGTGCTTGTTGAGGGTGTCCAGCAGGCCATAGCTGAAACCCCAGAGGAAGAAGAGGACGGTGACGAGGCAGATGGGAAAGATGGACTCGCGCAGGGTCAGCTCGGCGGCCCTTGTCCGTCGTGAATCGTCGGCCTTGAGGGAGCGCTTCTTGAAGAATTCCTTGGCGCCCATGGTGGCGGGCCGTCCGACTCTTGAGTAGGTTGAGCAAGTCTTTCAGCCCTGTAGGGCGACGGATGACCGGAGGCAGCCGGCTCGTACGGAGACGGATGGATTGCGGTCGAGAGTCGAAGCGCAACGCGGTAGGGAGGAGTGAAGAGGAGGAATGGTTGCAATCCGTCGTCGTCGTCGCCGTAGCATGGAGCCGGGAGCGACGACGATTTAACCTTTGCTGGTGCTCGCTGGCCCCTCACGCCGCGCACATGGTCGCTTCGCCTCCTGGCACTGTTGCTCGTGGTGGCTCCGTCGGGCGAAGCGCGTGGAGGGAAGGGATGGATGGATGGCAGGCAGAGCGGCTTGAGTCCCGCCGGGACGAAACCCTGTCAGCTCGTCCGGAAGAGGGTGGCCGTCCGTGCCAGACGGTCCGGGGAAGCTTGGGGCGCCGGCATCCACTTGGTCGCGGCGCCTGCGTTGTCCGCGCCCTTGTCAGCGAGCCAGGCAAAACTCCCGTCGGCAGAATTCAGTTTGGCCATCCGGCGCCACGTCGATCAGACAGCGCCGGCTCAGACAACCACTCGCCCTGCGGCTGGCGAATCCACCTCGACAGAGGCTCCTCACCTCCAAAACGACGTGCTGTCCGTCGCCGGTGGAAGTGTCAAGTTTGTCAACGGCTGTCAGCCCGCGCGGCGCTCGATCGTCAACACGCGATGTCGTCCGTCTTCTGCGGTGACCACCCGCGGGCTCGCCCCCATTCCCCCGAAGGGGGCCCCTGCGTGTCATACGTAGGTCCTGGTGGGCGGGCTTTGCTCACTGCTTCGTATCTGGCTGTTGCATGTAGCCGGTTCCACTTGTGTGCCGCCCCCTCCTCCACCACCCTTCACCGTCCACGCTGGGGAAGCTGCCAGGATTGCTGCAGAGCCGGGGCTATTTCCCCAGAGCCAAGCCCCACGGGGATTTGCGTCTCAAGCCAACATGATTGGACACGTCGATACTTTGGCCCGACGGTTTCGACATAATGATGCCCCGAGGCAATTGTGTCCACCTCCGTCCTCAATCCTGACGGTGCCTGATCGAGCCGATAATGCGGAGTGCATGACAGTTGTCCGCTAGAAGAAGTGTCGAAACTTCCTTCGATGACGAGGAATGGGCGGCCGACGGATGAATCACGGCCCTCTCGTGACATCGGGAGAGCGAGGCTGCGATGCAGCGGCCTCTGCGCCGAGGCAGGCGGCCAAGAGGTGGATGCGACAAAACGGACACTGTCGTATCTTCTTTGTGCTCTCGTCGTTTTGTGAGCTCTTCAGATCCGTCGTGTTTGCTTCCCGGTGGCACCAGCGTCGAGCTCCGCTGACTCCGAGGGCTGTGCTTTGCTCTCCGTCGCTCGACCATCAAATGCGACGGAGGAGGGGGAGAGGGTTTCTGGAAATTAATGTCATGCCCGTGCGCAGCCTGAGGTCAGAGCTGCCGTCTAGCTGAAGACACCGCCAGCAATCGAGGAGGGTTGGCTGTACGTTAAGTATAGGCAGCAACAAAAGTCGCGAAAATGCCGGGGCTGGAAGCAAGATTCGACCGCCTGCGACGGAACAACTGGCTGTCGACAGCGTGTTTGCTAGGTGCTCTCTCATCTCGCGAATTGATGGCGCGATGGGGAAGAAGTCGCGATTGGGCTCCTTCCACATCTGCCCGCCTGGCTCACCCTCATCACGTGTCATACGTGTCACTGTCGTGACGACACAAACTTGGAAGGAGAGAACCGCCACGTGAGAACAATTGACCTTCTTCATACCACGACACCGGAACTCCGTCGCATGCCGAGTCAACGCGCGATGCACTTGCGAACTCTGGCCTCGGCCCAACACACGTTCCACATCCCTGTCCATGACAAATAACATGGCTCTCACGAAGCGCCGCAGTAGCACCAGCCAAAGGCCATGTTTGCTTGCCTGTGGCCATTTTTGCTTTTCACATCGCGAGGAGAGCCAACGGCAGTGCCATGATCAACCACGGGTTATAGCAATTTGTCAACGTTTGGTGAGCCAAGTGCAGCGGGTCAAACGCAGTGAAGACGACAAAAGGCAAAGCGGCGATGATACGGAGTGGCTTACCCGGTATACTAGGCCTGTCCAGGAGAATTCACTTCAGTCATTTGTCCAACCCGTCGTCTCCAGGCGACCGTGGACTACATACCCCGTCAAATCAACCCCGATAAGCCTCGCGGGCCAAACACTCCAGACCAACAAAGCGACCACTCGCAAGGGCATCTTGTTGCTTACCGGTCTCTAACATCCATTTAGCGTATGCAAGTTAGAGAAGCCTGCGCTCATCGGCGATGAGAGAACGACGCCGACGGCTACGTCACGTGGGGTCTACACTGTCGCGTGCTCCAGCGCGAACGTCGAGTGCTCAGATATTCATGAGATCCTCAATTTGCGGCCCTGATTCTCTCTGGGAGCGGCATGTCACGTTGTACTGACTCAAAATCCTTTGAAGAGAAACGCACCTTCGACGAGAAATCGACTGCTACTTCATCCAACGCCGCCACCTCAGCCACTGAGCAGCTTGTACACCAATACTTGCCTCATCCGATCAAAAGTCTGTGTTGACATTTCCACAGCGTCGAAATGGTGTCGAGTTGTCCGGGACGTGCGGCACGGCGGCCGACTACACACACCTGTATCACGATGTGTGGAAAGAGATCGCGTGGCACAGCCTTCTTCAACGGGAGCGAGTGCCGCTTGGCGGAAACGTGCCCTGCCCTGCCACTCCGGCTGGCCGAGAATACAGGAGCTACGACTTCGTGGCGACAGAATCGGTACTTGGCGTGCTGGAATTTGAGACGCCACTTGATTTTTTGAGCCATATAAAACTACGAGGGCACGAGATCCAGTGCCGTTTCTGGCCAAGAAACACTGCCAAGGTACGCCGTTGATGGGAGTCTTCTATATGCCCAGAACGACAAGACTTCAAGACTGCCCACAATGGCCACACGTGGCAGTTGCAATTCCAGTGATTGGCTATGCAGTGCAAAGGGTTCTGGATCTGGAGCCAGGCTTCCCGCAATTTTTGGCTTGGCGAACTAACTAGCTTTAGAGTTGGTGTTTAGAGTTGTCGTCGCATCACCAACTACCGACCCACTGCCTCGACTCACGCACGACATGGGCAGCATCAGAGACTGCGACAGTGATGGCTGTGCCTCCCGCGAACGATTGTATTGCCACGGATGGTCTCCTGTCTAGTACTTGAACGCAGTGTCGCTATAACGGCAACAATTGACCAAAGGCGATTTCGCCATAACGTTCCGTCATGGCTTGCGACGACAGAAGCCAAGGGTCGTCGATGCTGCATGCTCTTTAATCAGCACATCGCTTTGCTGGACTACAAGGAAGCTGGTCGCGTGCCTTGGTGCACATATTGAGAATAGCCTGCCACTCCGTCCCATGTGGTGCGAGCGCCACGGCGAAAATTCTCTGTCCCCTTGCTAATGCTTTAACGCCACGCCCGGCATGAGGATGCTCCACGACTGGGAAGCCCAGGTACCTCGGCAGGCGATGCCCAGAGGCGAAGATGCGATCATGGACACGCGGACTCGAGGGTAAATTCTCCAATGAGAATAGACGATTCTACAACGGCTAGCATACAAGGCCTGTCCGTTCGTACGGTCGTCGGGCGGTCTTGGCCGCTCTCCACCTGGCCGCTTTAGGCGTGCTGGTGGACTGCCTTAAGCCGACCCATTGCGCCCGCCTTTCAGATGTTCCAAGAAAGGTGCCCTTCACCTATATAGATCTTTCCTAGCACTTGAGCTTGGATGCGAGCCATCTCCCCAGGCTGCGCGTTGCCATCTTCCACCCATCTTTCCGGAGAAACGAGCCTACCGTTCTGTCCCTGTCTCCATCGCCCTCTAAACTCGAAGAGTCCAAACGTGGTTACATCGACAAGGATTCGGCTTCGCTGCCATGGCTCTCCATCAATTTGACTTCCTCCTGGCGGTGGGAACAATCTTTGCGTTCCTCGATGCCTGGAATATTGGCGCCAATGATGTCGCAAATTCCTGGGCCAGCTCCGTCTCCTCCCGTTCCATTACGTATCTACAGGCCATGTTGGGCGCGTCCGTCATGGAATTCAGCGGTGCTCTCGGTGTCGGTGGCCGTGTAGCGGATACCATTCGCACAAAGGTCGTCGATACCACAGCCTTCAATGACCAGCCAGCATTGCTCATGCTCGGTATGGTTTGTGCCGTCATAGCGTCTGCTAGCTATCTGACCATGGCTACCCGCCTGGGAATGCCCGTATCGACTACGCATTCCATCCTCGGCGGCGTTTTGGGCATGGGCGTAGCCGCTCTTGGTGGCGACGGCATCACCTGGGTTGGCTACAAGAACGGAAAGGTCGACCTCAAACAGGGTGTAGTCCAGGTTTGTGTTGGAATCAAAGGTATCACATCAATTGCTGACCTTTGAATGAAAGGTTTTCATGGCATGGATCATCTCACCCGTGATGGCCGGAGCCTTTGGTGCCTGCATCTTCCTCCTTACCAAATACGGTGTCCTGCTCCGATCGAACCCGACCATGAAGGGCCTGATGCTGGTTCCCGTATACTTCTGGCTTACTGCATCCCTCATCGTCATGCTGCTCATTTGGAAGGGTGGTGACTACGAGGTCAATTTGACCGAAGCCCAAATTCCGGGAGTC
Organism: Purpureocillium takamizusanense; assembly: GCF_022605165.1. Lineage (NCBI taxonomy): Eukaryota > Fungi > Ascomycota > Sordariomycetes > Hypocreales > Ophiocordycipitaceae > Purpureocillium > Purpureocillium takamizusanense. The sequence goes on along the minus strand of NC_063079.1, from coordinate 939,354 downwards.
ATCGTGGCCGTCGGGGCCGGCTGGGGCCTGCTTATGACCCTGTTCCTCGTTCCATGGATGTATCGCATCGTCATCAAGGAAGACTGGCAGCTGCGTGCCTGGCACATCCTTCAAGGTCCATTCCTGCTGCGACGCGGGGAAGTCCCGCCGCCGCCTGCCGACTTCCAGGGCGTTGTGCGCAACTTTTACGAAGGTCACCTCACGCGGGAAGAACTTGACGCTCGACGAGCGCGCACGGCTGCAGCCGCCACAGACGACGTCGAGGGCCAGCATGAGAAGACGGCTTCAGGGTCTGAGACGCCTGTCCCTGGGCCCGAAGACTCGGCGCCCACGCATAAGTCTCTCGTCGGCCCCAAGCCCGATGGTCCTTGGTACACTCGCGACTACATGTGGTGGTTTGCGAAATGGGTCGTCCTTCGTGGCGTCGATCAGGACATTGTCGGTTCCCAAAAGGACAAGTCCGTCATCGCGGGCGACGTCGAGGAGATCCACGCGCACGCCACGCATTACGACAACCGCACCGAATTTCTCTACACGTTCCTCCAGATTATGACTGCGTCTGCCGCATCCTTTACACACGGCGCCAACGATGTCGCCAACGCCGTCGGTCCATACGCCTCCATCTTCCAGATCTGGCAGAGCGGCGCAGTTCCTCTCAAGGGGGCCAACGTGCCTCTGTGGATTCTGGCCTTTGGTGGCGTGGGTATCGTGATTGGTCTCTGGACGTATGGATATCATATTATGCGAAACCTAGGCAACCGGGTGACACTCATGTCGCCGGCGCGTGGCTTTTCCATGGAGCTGGGCTCTGTCATTACTGTCATTGTCGCCACCCGTCTTGGTATGTCCCTCGGCGCTAGATGCCAGATGACGAACCTCTGTGCTAATTTATTTCTAGAGCTCCCTGTTTCGACCACGCAGTGCATCACTGGTGCCATTGTTGGCGTAGGCCTCTGCAACGGCGACTGGCGAGCGATCAACTGGCGTATGGTGGCGTGGATCTACCTCGGCTGGTTCATCACCGTGCCCGTGTCTGGCCTCATCTCGGGGATTCTCATGGGTTTCATCATTAATAGCCCTCGATGGTAGAGGGGCCACATTACTGCTGAAATGACTGGTCAGCGAACGTGAGCTGGGCTTACGCCGCACGTACAAATTGAGCTCATAGAGACATGTTTGAAACGAGATAGACTTCTGGAACCCGAAGTGGGTGGTGGTGCATAGCATAGATGTCTGCCAGGAAGAGGGGAGTTCGGGGCATTGCCTCCTGTCGAGAGCCGGCCCTTGATGCGAGAGCGGAACATATACCAAGTCATAGAAAGCTTGTGCGCACATAAGCATCGATCGATTGCCTTTAGGCCCAGCACTTTATGCTCACGTCCTGCATCTCCATTGCAGCACCTGCAGCTCAGAGCCCCAGTGCCCAGCAAACACCTGGGTCAGCTTCGAGGCACCTCCGAGCGGAGGATTTATCATTCATGACGTTGTACGACACAACACAGCCGCTACGCCCCCCCCCGCTTGCGGTAACAAGGCGAAGTCTCCCAGCCGCACGCACACATCGGGCGGTGCCGCAACCAGATTCGGCTTTTTAAACCGCGCGTCCCAGCATCATCTGACAGATGCCGCCCTCTCTCGCATGGCATTCGTGCGACTCTCAGACACTAGACGCTGTGCGTTCGTAACCCCCCCCCTGCGTGCGTTCGACTCAGCAGGTGTGCAGGGAGCTCATGGGCCTCGGTGGTCTACCTAGGAGGATCACATCATGGCCCACGGGGCACGCGAGAAGGGTGAGGCGGTGCCGATGCTGCCGAGGGTTGTGGATGATGGGTTTAGAGGTTTAAGGAGCTGTACTCGCATCGACCGTGTTTCGAGGAGACCGCAAAGGAGATGTGTTGATTGCTTTCCCTCTCAAGGTCACCGCGAGTACGGATGGGCTTTCTTTGACATCCCATCTAAGTCATTTCCCACTGAGCATGACGAATACAGTATACGCCTGGACCTCGGTATGGGACGTCGCCCCCCTGCGCAGCGCAACAGATGCAGGCAGGCAGTCTCGGCGTTGGCCGTCGATCCTTGCAGCCGGGTTCATGACACTACTCGTCCCGCGGAATCCCACCAACGCTCCCGCTTTCTATAACAGGCTGTGCTGGAGCGCCACCATACTGTGGTGTGCTTCTGGGAGTGGTTGGTGGCGTCGTTCCGTCCCAGGGTTTCGGGCCCAGACTCTGGTCAGTGTTTTTTTCTTCGTTCTCTCAGCCCGCGTTGCACAGGTCGATCCTCTCAGGTGTAGGGAGACCTAGGCAGCGACTTCACTGCCCGTGATGAAAAGCCTTGCAGTGCAAACTGGGTCGGAGGGATGGGCACAGTTCCCGTTCACAGCCGATTTCTTCCGCATATAACTAGCTGTATACTCGAAAATTAGCACTTCTTAAGGAACTTCGGTGCAATCTCGTGCAGCTTTGCAACCCGTCCGTGATTCGCATCGGCGGCCAGTTGATAGTTCCAGGGGCGACAGCTTGGCCCTCAGAGAAGACAGAGGAAGCAACAAGTGTATTTTTGTCCACGAAATGCGCGTGGTGAAGACTCGACTTAGACTATGCCTCTCAGCCACGGCTCATGGCGACCAATCGCTGCGCTTCCGTGTACTTCGAGGCTTGCATCCTTCATGTTGCCCCCTCCGTCCCACCCTCTCGCCAAGGGGGGGCGTTTCGTCTCAACGCTCCCGTCATACGGCACGTAGTGTCCACCGGTTCGCTGTTGGATCGCCGTCCGGCACGGCAGTGGAAGCGGCCGATCGAGGTTTTCTCTAGTCAAGTGTGGTGGTGGTCCGTGAGCCGAGACGACATTGCCTTCTCGAACCTGGACAGAACGTGAGGCGCCGCGCGGCACTGTACGTAGTCATGGGATGGGGCGACGTTTGGATACGAGAACAAGAGCCCTCAAAAGGTCAGCGCTCGGGGCGGGACCCCGGCGGCGATAGTTGAGGGTTGGCGTTTGTCTAGCGCTCCGTGGGTAGGTAGTAGGTAAGACGGCTGCTGGTGTGGGTGACATTTGTTGTGTGCCATGCGAGCTGAGTAGATGGCGAATGTGGTAGACCAAGCTGAAGATGCAACATGGTAACTTATACTGTCCAAAAACGGCACGTGTAGGGGCTCTTGGTGTTGTCGGCAGGCATAACACCCCGTCAGCTGAAGAAGACAACCCAACAACCACGTGCGGGCTCGCAGTTTAGTGCCCGATATTGCTAACTAAGGCAGTGTTCTTGCTGCGAGATGGACAAGCTCAACATTACACGAGGCATATCTGCCATGAACATCTTGTTGAAACGGCCCCTCCCATCCATCAGCCCCAAGCAGAGGCCTCACATGGCTCGAAGTGCCTGATTTACAGTACAGCACAGTACTCAGTCTGGAACATGAAGCGCATCACTTGATAGATAAGGTCTTATATTTTGTAGCTGTAACACCATGCTGTCCTTACTATAGAGGACTGGCAGTACTGCGTACCGTTAGATTGTGCGGTTTGTTTCAGTTTGAGCATAGGCCCGTTTGCGCCCGTTCAGGAGGATAAGCAGAGGTCCGTCGAACCCCGTCATGAGCGCGCAACGACGACAGCGTGAGCCCCCCCCCCCCCCCAAACAAGGAGGCTGGGGCGAACAATGTACGACTTTTGGATCACGTCGCATGAATCCCGCTTTTCGGCACAGCGCCTCGCCTCTGGGATATTCGGCCCGGCCTCTCGCCGCCAGGCAGCCCGCCTTCTCCAGCATCCGACTTGTTCTCCCCCGGGTGCGCGCTCGCGCGACGGGTGTTGATGGTGTCCCGAGCGGCTCTCTCACACACACATGTGAACGTATCTTTCCGCGTCACTGAATGGTGGGCTTCCCTCTTTCCCCGCCTCCAGAAGAGTATTCCATCTCCGGGGGCTGATTCGCGTCAACGGCGGAACCTGCGGCGTCAACCTGTCGTCTGTTCAGCTCGCGGCGCCCGCACTATAAGCAACCTGTGAAAGACGCTCCGAGCATCCAGCTCCTTGTTACTTAAGGGTGAAGTCGGGTGGGTTGCATTTACATGGCGCTGACAGACATACTCTTCTCATATAGTCTGACTCCATCGCCCCCTTTGGTTCCAGCGCGTCTTCTCTCCCGCGGAAACCTGGATCGACGAACCCCTGCTTCATCCTGGCGCCTTTATCAGAAGAAGGTGGTTTACGACGTATAACCAGGTTCCGGGAACGGTCTTGACCTTGACTGGATATCCCTTGCTCATCTGACTTGCAACTGCCACCTACTTGTCCTAACCGCCATGAAAGTCGCTGTCATAGGCGGCGGGCCAGGCGGCCTTGCGACACTCAAGTTTCTGGCAACTGCGCATGAATACTTTCACATTGACCATATCGAAGTTCGACTGTTTGAGTCTAACAAGTGCATCGGAGGCACCTTTGTCAAGAGGGTGTACGAAGATGCAGAGGTAGGCTCTCTCTCAAAGAGCCCGTCTGCCGGGGGACAACTGTGCAGTCTCAGATTCAGCTCTCGCTAACCCGGCTTCAGCTTGTCTCGTCCAAGTACCTGACGGCCTTCTCCGACTTTCGGCTGCCCCTCGACGCCCCCGATTTTGTCACACCCGAGCTCTACGTCAAGTATCTCCGCGACTACACAAAGGCATTCAAGGTCGACGGGCTCATCGAGTGCGACTCCACGGTCCGGCTGGTTAGGCGAGGGACCCATGGGGTCGGACATGTGCTTGACGTCAAGAGGGCCAGTGGCGAGGAATTCTCGTGGGAGTGCGACGCCGTTGCCGTGTGCACCGGGAACCACGAGAACCCTCTCGTGCCCGAGATCCCAGGCATCGAACGGGTCCCCTCGGTCATGCACTCGTCCATGTTCAAGACGCGCGCGCAGTTCGGCAAGGACACGCACGTTGTCGTGTGCGGCGCCGGGGAGACGGGCATGGACATTGCGCACCTCGCCGTCACGGCCCCGACTGCCTCGGTGACGTTGTGCCATCGCGACGGCTTTTTCTGTGCGCCCAAGGCATGTCTCAGATCATCGGCCCCTTGAAACCCGTGTGCGACTGACACAAAAGGACTTTGCTACCAGATCATCTCGACGCCGCTGCGAGCGGGACAGAAGCTGCCGAGTCGGCCTAACAAACCGGTGGACACGTCTGTGGCGAGCCTGTTCGACACCGCATACGCCCACCCGCTCCTTCAGAGGAGTCAGCTGCTCTGGTTCGCGTATGATCAGTGGGTGAAGAAGATGCACTTGCTCATCTCCGGTACGGAGGAGGGCCCTGACCAGTGGGTGGGCCAGATCAGCAAAGAACGTCGCAATCTCGACTCCAGTGAGTTTCGTGCTGCTTCGTAGGACACAGCAGCGCAGTGCTGACAAGTCAATGTAGTCTTCCTTTGCAAGTCGGCTCGTGCCCTGCCGTACATCTCCGAAGGCCACCGTTCGCAGACCTGGTGGAATAAGTTGCGCGAGTCCATCATCAACGTTGAGCTTAAGGACACGCAGGGGCGCATGATTGAAGTTGCCAACTGGCCCACCGTGATCGATGAGGATGGTTACATGACATTGTCCATCGAAGGGTTGGGTGAAACGCAGCGGCGCTTCAAGCCAGATGTCATGGTCATGGCCACTGGGTACAAGACCGATTTCTGGTTTCTCGACAAAGGGTATCCTGTGGTAGAAGAAGCCAATGTGCGATGCGTATACAAGGAGGATGACGTGACGGTAGGCTTCATCGGCTTCGTCCGGCCATCGATCGGAGCCATGCCTCCCCTGGCCGAGTTGCAGGCCCAGTTTTGGGTCCTCCGCCTTCTTCAGAACCGCTTCCCGGCGGAGGTGCCGCGAACGCAGAGCGCCGACTCGGTCCCAGCGTACGAGGTCAGCTACAAGCTGAACCCGCGCGCCGATTACGACTTCTTCAAGTCGAAGAGGGGTGTCGACCACGAGGCGTACGCCTACCAGCTCGCCCTCGACATGGGTGCCGCGCCGACCATCTCGTACATCATGAGTAAGGGCTGGAAGCTGTCCTTCACTTGGGCCATGGGGTCCAACTTCAACCCCAAGTTTCGCCTCGTCGGCCCGTGGAAGTGGGAGGCTGGCGCCGAGAAGATTATGCGCGGCGAACTGTACGATGTTGTCAAGCGATCAGGAGGCGGTGTCTGTGAGTGTCGTCGCCCCGACTATGCGTCCGTAGATTTGCTGACTTCGTGCGCAGATCTCTTGACCTATACCATAATCCCCTTCATTTTCTTTGGCCTCATTAGCATCCTGCTGTACGTATTCTCTGGTGTCGTGGACCTCCTTGGCGAAGCGTGCGGGGCGTACACGGGGAAGCTGGAGCATAGTGAAAAGAAGCGGAAGGAATGAGACTTTCTGGCAAAAGGGATGCTTCACGGTGGATAGAGTAAGCTCAGCGTGCTATGGCGAGCCAACAGGCAGTGAATATATGTATGATTTGAGAGCAAAGTGCTTGGAGTGGCTTGTGAAGTGACCATGGTGGAAGCGCGGATGATCCAGCAAGGTGAGCATGCTGACCGAAGTGGGGCCAATTCTGACGTGCGGGGCTCACCGCGGTGAGCGCCTCTTTCTCAACGCCAACTTTTTTTCCGTCACCAGCTGCGAATCAATTACAGTCAATCATTCCTCCCATTCCCGCCATGCACAGCCATACTGTGCAGCCGAACGGCTGGGTAGCATTGCGGCTCCCCAGTGATAATGTCCGAGTCCTCCAAGTAACACCAAATACGTTCGACACCCTGCGCCACACCCCTGCTACTTCGTCGCCAGGCTAGCTGACAGCACACACAGCACAATATCGCTGGGCAAATACGGCGCATTCCCGAGCAACCTCATTATCGAGCGACCATTTCACCTTACCTACGAAATCCAGGACAAGCGCGACGGCGAGAGCTTCTCGAGGCTACGGGTCGTGCCCGGTACGGAGCTCAATGCCGACGTCCTGGCCGAGACGAAGGCGGAAGAGGCCGCGGCGAACGGCGAGGACGTGATTGTCCCTGCTGAGGGCGAGGAGCTGGCGCTGGTGGATGAGAGTGGCACCGTAGTCGCTCGGTCAAATCGCGAAATCATCGACGACTCTGCGCGACAAACACTCACGCCTTCCGAGATCGAAGAGCTGAAGCGGAATGGCACGGCTGCCGGCAAGGAGCTGATTGCAAAACTCATGCTTTCGCACACGGCGCTCGACCAAAAGACGTCCTATTCTCTGTCAAAGTACAAGCTGCTCAAGGAGAGAAAGTTTCTGCGGCGCTTCACCGTCCTGCCGCTAGACGTCCCGATGCTGGCGTATTGGATGCTGGAGGACAAGGATGCGACCAAGATCATGGAGCTGCGACAGGAGACGATGGCTCTGGTAGGATGCTGGGCCGACGTACATTTCGGCGGCTCGTCGATCGAAGGGGTGAAAGAACCCCATGGTGGACGGTGGCTGGCCATTGACGACACCGGGGGCCTGCTAGTCGCATCCATGGCGGAACGAATGGGCATTCTCTACCCACAAGCCCAAGATGAGTCGGGAGGGCACGACGATGCGCTACTGGCGGAGCCTACCCAGGCCTCAGCAGCACAGGTGGATGGCAAGGGTGAGGGGGAGCCAGTGACTGCGTCCTCATCTCCCAAAGCGCCTCGGAATCACCGCAAGCGGCCGCGGCGCGATGACCTCGAAGACCACTACGCCCTCACCAACACCATTACCCTCATCCATTCCAACTCGCAACCCAACCTCTCCCTCCTTCGGTACTTTGATTACGACGCCAGCGACCCCAGCCCGACATATCCCCACCACCCACTCTTCACACATCTGCTCCCGGTATCCTGGCTGCAGCTGGTCAAGCCAGAAGAGGATGGTGCGTACTCGGACAAGCCGGCCGAGGTTACACCAGAGGAGCTTGCCTCGTGGAAAACGAACCGCCGAGGAAATTACCACCGCAAGCGCCGGAGGTGGGCACGTACGCGACAAGTAGTCGATACCGCCCGTGCTGGTGGATTTTCCGGCCTCGCAGTGGCTAGCACCATGGACCCGATCTCAATCCTGCGCCATGTGCTACCCCTTCTCGCCGGCGGGAGCCCGATTGCCATATTCTCACCATCTATTGAACCGCTCGCCCAGCTGGCAGACTGCTTCAGCATCGCGCGCCGCGCGGCTTGGATCCAGTCTCCGCCCGCAGGAACAGAGGGAAAGTCTGTCACCGAGCTGGACACATGGGAGGGCAGCGCCGAGTATCCTATCAACCCGACACTTGTTCTAGGCGCGAGCGTGCAGACAAGCAGGGCGAGGAGGTGGCAGGTTCTTCCAGGGAGGACACACCCGACGATGACTGCCAGGGGCGGCGCCGAGGGCTACGTGTTTACGGGATGGAGGGCGCTGCCGGCAGAAGGAAGGATCTCGGCACGGGGCAAATTCCAAAAGAAGAGAGCCGAGTGATCGTGACACGACAGACCAAGGTTTGGGATACAGCTGCATCAGAAAACGCGTATAGAGCCATCGTAAGGAGATACCCCTGGGTAGACGATTCTTCTCGGGAAGACAGGTCTAATTCAAGTTCCAACACGTCGATGCCACCCCCAAGAAAGAGACGTCTGTGGCTGATAATATGATGTGACTGATCGTATCCATTGCTCTAACGTACCCCGCAGTGGACAAGTTACAGCGCCTTGCCCATGAACTTTCTCTTGGTGAAGCTCAGCCACCACTTGCTGGGCTTAGACTCGTCTTCCGCGTACACTCTGGCAAGTAACCGGGTCGCGAGCTCTTGCCGCACCTGTGACATGTACTGTTTGAGCTGCTCGGCGTCCTGTCGGTCTCTGGGCGCCTCGTACATCTGCATGCGGGTCAGTCATTTGCCACAATCGAACAGAGTCCTGCGCAAGCCCATGCGAGGCGGGAGCGCCCCCTAAAGCATACCTGGTTCAGCGGAAACCCTGGGTCGCCGGGAATAGCGAAGTTGAGGTCGAGCGCCAGGTTCAAGACATCCTTCTGGGCCTCGCGGACGGTCGCGTGGGGCTTGATCTTGGAGAGGCAGTCGCTCAGGAACCAGATGCCGTAGACGAGGAGGCGGTCGGCGGGGCCCTGGATCTCAAAGTTGCGGAAGAAGGTGTTTGCGCGGAAGAGCGAGAGCACCTCGTCGAGGATGTCGTAGCTCTCGCTGTCCGGGTCGGGCGACTCGGCGGGCGGCAGGGAGGGGTCGAGGGGGAGCGTATAGGCCGGGCCGCGGGTCTTTGTGCGCAGCGGGAGGAGCGGGAAGTTGCCGATGAGGCGCGGAGGGTTCGGGTCCTCGTTGAAGACGGAGTTGTAGGCCTGATAAAACCGGAGGGAGAGGAAGAGTGGTTAGCTGACTGCGAGATGCCTCGGGGCGGGGACGGCCGGCATGCGCAGGTTTATGCCACGTCGCGATGTAACAATCGCATTCGAGTATCGCATGGGCCGTGGAAGGCGCTGACGTACCGGCATCTTGAACAGCGACTGACGTGCGTGCTCTTCAGTGAAGCTGTCTTGCGCGGACAACGGGGTGGCCGGCGGGGCAGTGATGGTGGTCGAGGAGCTGTCGTCAACGTGTGGGGCAGGCAAGGCCGTCAGACGTGCACAAAATCATGCGCCCTCTATGCCGTTGTGCATGCAGTAGCAGTTACTAGTAGCATAAGCTGGCGTGTGGCGGGCCAAGATGAGCCTTGCCTGCACGGCCACAGCGCGTTTGCCACAGCAGCCTGCGTGCAACGTCGGATTCCACACTGGCTGCCTGGCGTCACGTGAAGTCGCTCAACGATCGCGCCTCCCGAGCGCCGACCCACCCTCTGAACGCGTACGCCCTTGTGACACGCCACCAACCAACCAGGCTGCAGCGAGTTGGGCTGCCCACCATGCCACTGAAGCGCTAGCACAGGCCACCAAGGCCGCCCCCAAGCCAGCTGGAGCCCCCCCCAGGCGCCGACCTGTGCGGCCACAGGGCACCAGACCAGCGCTGCGAGTGAGTCGGGTTAGCGGCTTGGGGGGGAGGGGAGGGGAGGAACACGAACATGCAACCGAGTACAAGAGCCCAATCTTGCCGCCCTTGTGTCGCGCCTGCCCCTTCTTTGCGCGCTCCCGTCCGTCTTACCGCGATCTCGCTCGTCCATTCTCCATCTTACATCCTTTCCCTTCGTCCTTTGAAGCCCGTTTGCGTCTTGCGCGCGAGGCCCTCCCAACGCCTCTCCGTCCGTCTTTTTTGTCCGCCCGCCCGCGCTCGGTGGGCCTGGCCGTGCGCGCCTCACCCTGACTGACTACTAAGTTATTGCGTTAGTGCAAACTTTGGTGCGCCCCATGCTCGCGGCGCGCTACATACAGTAAACACCAGCGCAGGCATCGGCCCGTTCGCTGCCCACCAGCAAAGGCCCCAAGCGCGTCATCGCGGCCATAGTCACAGGGCGACCCGTGGCAAGCGAGCAGGCAGGCACGCAGGCAAGCACGGCACAGACCAAACTTTGACGAGAAAATTCTTTCGAAGGTCGTGCTTCTCTCAATGCTGATACTGGAGTCAGTCAGTCCCTTACTTGTAAAGCCCGCCCTTCCCGCTGACGCCGCTGCTCAGCTCCCTCTTTGAGCACAACCCCATCGTCGCACATCTGCGCGCCATGGTCAGCCCCGCGTCGTTTCTCTCGCCAAAGCACCCGACCATGGCTCCCCTGCCGTCGCCCGCGGAGACGCCTTCCACGACGCAGTTCCCGACCGAGACTGCCATCGACGCAGACTTGGTCGCAGAGGGGGCGGACGAAGCGACCGCCATTTGCCCACCGCCCCCAATGTCCGTCAGCAAGCCTCGCCGGCGTCGCGCCGTCCGCATCTTCCGCCCTGCCAAGGATTCCATCTACGACATCCTCCATGAGCACGCAGGCGCATCGCTGTTTGTGCGCCCGATCTGCTGGACGGACAAACACGCCGAGCTTCTTGGGGCGCGCTTCCACAAGCTGCCGCGTTGCGACTCTCCCTCGCCGCTCAACACCGCCGAGTCGCCGCCCAGACCAACCAAGGGCCACATGGAGCCGTCGCAGACAATCACCTCGTTGAGCAACTCGCTAACGGAGATCCTGACGCCTGGCTCGCCGTACCCCGTCATGACATCGAGCTTCATCAAGACGATCCTGTCAACCCTGTGGCCCGGCGCCTTCGGCAAGCCGCTGTTCCTGCCGGAGCTCCACCTCTTCTTCGGCGACCGGGTTTATCGCGATGCGGTCCGCACACAGGTCATGTGGAACTATCCACTGGACCCCGTCAAGTCGTCTCAGAGCTCCTTCACGACGACATCGACCCGCCCCGCCGACTCCTACGGCCCCTCCCCCCCCGCGCAGCACAACCCCGCGGGCTTGCCCATGATGTGTTACATCAGCCGGAACCAGTTGGCCGTCGTTCGGAGAACTCTCTTCCGCATTGCTCCGGGCCCTGGACGGAGCTGGAATGCGCCGGTCTTTCGACTCCAGCAGGCGAGATCTCGACTTCTTGTACCCGCAGATCCCGATCACGACGTGCAGTTTGTTGCCATCTTCCTCGCCATGGCTCAACGCCACTTCTACAACGCCCCGCCACCATCATCCAGGAGGGATTCGCAGTGGGCCACCCAACCCACTTCCAAGACGGCCCTGCCGCACCCGCAGTTCGAAGACATCAAGCTCCACATCTTGACTCATGACGTGGACGAGGCCGACTTCATCGTCTACACCGGTCACGTAACCGCCAAGTTCTTGGAACGGTTCCATGACCCGCTCAAGGCGCCCCGCGATGAGTCTGGTCGCGTTCCTGGACTTGAGATTGAATATACGAGGGTACCCATCTGGCCGATCTTGGGCCTCCGGGAGCGCTTAGGAACAGCCTTGGGCGAAGGCATTGTCGGACCCTTTGACCCGACGGAGATGGAGACTTGGGAGACCAAGGCGGATAACGAGTTGCCAAATGGCGATGGCAAGCTGGATGCGCGCGATTCGCAGAGCAACGGGAAGCGGAAGCGTGATGCACTTTCCGAGGTTTTTAACACAAGCTTCGAAGAGGACTCGGACGCTGATGAAGACGAAGACGTTGGCGTGAAGAAGCGTTGCCTAGAGGGATCCCCGCTCAGCGTCATGGTGTAGGATTTCCACGAACCAGGTTATCAGAAACGACGGCATGACTTTTTATGACAGCAAGGCGTTGGTGGCACCACTCCATGCATGACAAGGATGCTCGCGAGAGCAATGGCATCGGCATTGGCTCGGCTGAAGCCTCCGAGGCGTTTTGGACGGATTTTTGCGGCATTGTGATGGAGGAACTTGGCATGGACTCGATCATGATGAGGGTGATGCATCTGATGGGTGGCCACGAGACGCCGATTTCTATTCAACTACGAGTGTGATAAAGCGAACGGCGAGGTCACCTAACCTCCAGCCAGGCAATCAATTATACTGCAGCAGTTTTGAAAGCGATTCGACGCTTTACACTTGTCTCCGTGATCAATCCTTACGCTATTGTGTCATGTCTGCAACTACCACTAACCCTTTCACCATGGATCTACGTAACGCCACACAGTCGCCGTTCAGCCATATCCCCAAGCTCAGTCAGTCTGATGACTCCAACCTATTTGCGCTTCTTGTCCTTCGCACGTTGCTTCTGAACGCAGCGTTCGCAGGGACCGGCGCGCATGTTGACGACCTGTGATGTCCCCAAATAACCACAGTTGCCTATATGTACTCTCCATTGGCTGCGCCATTCGTTGCGCACCGCATCGCAAGCCTTGGGTGGGAGCCAGCAGACGCGCCTCTGGTCACCGCACAAAGGGCATTCCTCTAGCTCTTCGATTTCTCGGCACATTGCGGATTGCTTTACCTCGTTTTCTGGATTTAAAGGGGAGTCTGGAAGAGGCGTTGAGCGATGTTTGGTCAATGTCGGCTTGATATGTAGGAAGGAAACATTCGGGATGTGCCCTTGAGGACGTCGATTTATATATATATATATATATGCAGCCGGAGTCGGCTGTTGAACAACTTGCTAGCTACCCCCAGCTCGTATAATTACACCGCATCATTCATTTCCTGTGATCCACGCCGTGTGTCATCTACACGTCCACGACACTACCTGACCGGGCCACAACGCGGCCGGATGGCAGTTGAGGGGCTCAGTCAGACCAGACCTCACGACCCCTTAATCGTATCCCGCTGTGCGCCGTATCTCCTCCAGGCACGACTCGCAGGGCAACACGGGCATCGAGATGACCGACTTCGGGTGTACCTGGCCACACTTGCCTGCGTTCTCCCTGGCGCGGGCGCCATACTCAATGATGACCTTGTCGCAAGGCCGATCTGGGAGGTCGCAAATGAACTCTAGGTTATGGCACCGGTGGCATTCCCGGTAGTCCTTGACTTCTTCGCACATTGTGGACTGATTTACGTCGTTTCTAGACTGTTTCGTTTTCGAATAACTACGTGCTGGTTCTCTGAATCTCAAGACTGGAAATGGTGGTAGTGCTTCGTGGTGTTTGATGAATGTCAACAAAGAAGCAGGATTCCTCGCGGGCAAGTGCCTCCGATTTATATGAGCTACCGGAATCGGTGTGTTAAACAACCGCCATCTCAAGTTTGTCTGATGCCACCGCAACAGCCCTTCCTCTAACGCGAGCCGCGCGTCGAGACCACAATATTAGCCGACGGATGCCACAATAGATGGGACTGAGTCAGACTCATCACCTTCAACCTATTCACCGCTCTGCCGATGGTCCTCGGGTTCAGCTTGTCTACACGTCTCGCAGGGCTCTGCGAGGAATTCGAAGGCGTCCCTCATGGTAATACTGCCGCAGTCGAACGGGTGTTCCCTCCAATTGCTGTCGTGCTCTTCGTAAATCTCACGACAGGGATAAGGCTCTCGCCCGCTGACTGGTGTCGACTCCTCGCGCCGAGGACAAACTTCTTCGAGCTGGATCATGAAACACATTGTACGCGCCTTGTTTCGGTTTGAAGGAGAATGTCACTGGATACTGGACGGGAGAATCAGGGTGGACGGTACTAGCAGGACCGTGGCTAACTCGAGTGCAGGACGTATCATGGAAAAAGGTTTGGGCTGCGCGGTTGACAGTGATCACATTATATACGCTACCAAAGTGAAGACGTATATCACTGCTAGACCAACTTTGTCTCGGGCCAGTGCACAAGCCCCCCTCAACTCCCCACCTGGTACACACCGCTCGTCACGATGCTACACCCCCGGCCCAAACAAACACCCAAGAGCCATCCATATACATGCCACCTCCTATCGGCGGCGGCGCGCGGCCTCTCTGCGGCGGCGATCTGCGTCCTCACGGCATTTTCGACAGGGATTGCTGAGCATGAATACGACCTGCCGTAGCTTCAAGTCACCGCACTTGCCAACATTATGCTTCCAGCGGCTGCGGTACTTGTCGTGGACATAGTCGCAGGCCTCGGGCGCCATCATGCCAACTCGCCACTGTTCATGGCACTGAGGACATTGCTCGTGTTTTTCGAGTTCTTCGCACATTGTGGGCGCGGAGTTTGTCGGGTGTGAGTTATCGATCAATCTCTAGAAGGGGGCAAAAGAGCTGGCTGGGGATTGATAACAGAATATGCAGTGCGGATGTTGATGGAACAGACAGAGATTGAAAAATAAATCAAATTCCAAAGATGTCAATTTATAGGCCAAAACGGCAGCATGTTAAACAACTGCCATCTCCCAAGTCCCATACCTGATTCCCCCCTGTCAGTGCCTCACTCCTCCTCCATGCCCCCGTGCGATGATGCGCCGCGGCACCACATAGACAGCAGACCCCCCTCTCAAGCGCGCCGTCGCCTCTTCATCGCGGTCTGCTGGGGCGTGCACTTGCGACAGCCCTGCTCGAGCATCTCGATGCTCTGCGTCAACTGCACGCCGGTGCTGCACTCCCCGAAATGGCGCTCCCAGTTGTTACCGTGCTTGGAGAGCAGGGCGACGCATGGCTCTGGGATGCGGCGCAGCAGCCTCTTGCGGTGGCAGTCGGGGCACTGCTCGTACTCTTCGCGCTGTTCGCACATTTCGGCGGCCTGTCACTCGTTCTGGACGTCTCGTATCAAATGTCTGGATCGTCTCGATGGCAGCTTGTTGTTGGGTGCAGTCGTTTGAACCGTAACAGCACGTTTTCTTCTTGAGGCCTGGGGGGAGCAAATCCTCAAAACAAAGAGGTATATTTGGGGCAAATTTATATGATTTGGTATATATGTGTGAAGCGTGAGCTTATCGATGCCGTGATGGACGCCTTTGTCACCATGATGTCTGATGCATCAAGGAGGCCGACGACAATCGCTGCCTCTGCAGAGGTAGGACTACTTTGACTCGGGGCACGAAACTTCATTGCAAACGCACGCTATGCGATGGCTTGATCGTACTCTGCGAGTCTTCAGTTGCCCTAGGGGCGTGAGACGCTTGAGGTATTGTTGACAAGGCACGGTGCTCGTCGGTAGGTGGGCAACAACTGCCCCATTGGCGATGCAGACATCTCGAATCGTACTTACTGCTTGCATGCATCAGTATAAGGGAGTTTTTGGAAAGGTTTACAAAGTCAATGTATATCGTGACAGTTGTTGGGGTGCGAAAGCAAGGACCTCTCTGCTAGTGATGAGGTGGATACAACTTGGTTAAGTGAGTAGCACTGAAGTAACTCTGTAGAGACAACCACTTTAAATTTCTGAATCTTTCCAGGCTCCCGCCTAAACAGTTTATCCGAAATTGAGAGTACTGCGATTTCGTTACAAGAACTGGGCATAGACAGCACGTGAGATCTCACATCAGGCCTCTACGGACCTCTCACCCACCACATCGATTTGTGTTTCGAAAGCTACGGTAAGGCTGATACGCAACCAAGTCCTTTCGTACATCCACCGGGGAGACACTCCAGCGAGATTCATAGGTGACATATAAGATCGATGACGGCATATACATGTGTTGAGTTGACTGCAGTTCCAACATACGTGTCGTCGGGATTTCGTCCTTCTCGCCTTCTCCTAGAAGGAACACTGACAGGCCCTTTGAAATCATCTTTTAACTTTTCTCTCTAAATTACCCAAAGATGGTATATGACACGGGGGCCAAGATGTTGTAATATGTGATTCGGAAATGCAACATCAAGTCCCCATTACCCCAAAGAGAGTGCTACCCGACCAGTGATAGCTTGCGTAATGTCATCTTCGAAGCAAGAAGAGACACAGCGAGATGCACAGGCCTGCCAGCGTTATCTGTGGGTTCGTCTTCTCGCGACAATTGCGAGACGAGAAACGGATAGGAAGGCTGGAGTTGTCTTGCTGTCGTTTTCTTCAAGGACATTCTCCTAGTCTCTACTTCTAACAGAAGCTGATCCGATCCACAGCTAAATACCTTGGCACCACAAAACTGATTTACAGTTTGTGGCAATGTGCTTGACTGGTTAGCTGGACGGTGTGCTTCACTGACTGCAACGGTAGGCTCCTCGCGCTATTGGCCAAATGTGCGCACCATGCATATGCCAAAGCTAAACCAGATGAACATAGGACGCATCTCCAAACCTTAAAACATGTAGTCGTTACGAATGCACTGGCTTGAACAGACCAAGTCTGTCTGCATTCTCCAATGGCATCGTGCGAGGTATACCGTGCGAGGGGTACCCGTTGATGTCTCCGGACGAAGGGTAAAAAGTGCCCAGCTCCGCGTCTTGGTAGTCCTGCCGAGGCTCTCGGTCAGTTCTTTCGTCATGGGAGATTTGAGACTATTTATTGCAACATCTCCCGCCCATCCTTTGACAGAACCTCGTCTTGACCAGTCTCAAACGCTCGAGTTCCACCATTCGCGTAGTTTCAACAACCATGAAGCTCTCAGTTCTTCCTCTGCTGTGTGTCGCCTCTCTGGCGGCTCAAGGTACCGATCGATATATTCCAACGAAGTTTCCACCCAAAAGCTTGGTTGAACGCACGGAGCATGGTCCTCTCCGTCCGTGGCGCAATCCCGCTCCTTCGAGGCGCGACAACCCAGAAGAGCACGCAAGGCTCTGCAAGGGACCCGACCCCAAAGAGGAACGGAGTTTCAGAAAATCGGAGCAATGTGTCGGCACGAGAGAATGGTGCCGCAAGGAATACTACCTGGAGAGTTCGCTTCCGAACGAGGTCTGGGAGTGGTTCCTACGACCTCATCTCTGCATGCAGAGTCGTGAGCCTGAGCCTAAGGCCTGAAGCCCAAGATTACGCCCCTCTCTGGGAACCTATAGTCAGGACAACGTTGGACGATTACTGGAATCATTACTGAGCGCGTGCTACGCTCATTGTCTGACTGGACCCAGCCTTGCTGCGCGTACAATGGGCGGAACTGGACACGGAACAGCTGGAGAGACCAAAATATTGGCGTCTTTTGTTGGACATGGAAGTTTTCAAGCTTGGAACAGTGGATAGGCCTTGTGCCGTGCGATGAAGGCACCTGCGAAGCTCGAACTGTCAATCACATATCCGTGTCTCCTAGGCGCTTCCTTTCCGACATGCGCTTTGTCGCCACCTGGCAACAACTGAATGAACGGTTGCGCCATCTACCAAGCAGTGTTTTTTTGTTATTTCCCACGCTCCAGCATTACTGCCATCCATATCAACGTCCCCAGTTCGTCAGCGCCCTCACACCAATCCGAAACCTTCGACATATCGCAGGAACAAGGGGAATTCCCGCCGCTTTCGGACACCGTTACTGATGGATCCTGTGAAGCTCTCAATGCGCCGATCCGTAGAACATCTCTAGAGTTTCCTCCATGGCCCGACATCGAATGTCTGTACCGCGTCTTCCAGACCTGATCAGACACGGGCTCCCACAGGTCTCGCTTACAGGGAAGCGGAACGAGGAGGTAGCCATGGCACCTCTCCAGGCCCTCTGAAAACACATCAAATAGTAAGTCGATACCGTAGAGTACGCAAATTGTTCTGCGATGGGCATCAGCATGAGGAATGCGTCGCATCTGCAGTATCTCTCACCTTCTGGCACTCTCTATGAATATCCAGTCGTGTCTGTTTGCTATCCGAGCACTCGAAGCACCAGATGTATAATCGTAAAGGGCATTCAATCGCTTGCCCAGGACCTTTTCAATGTCAATAAACTCAAGACATTCACATTGGACCGCGATGACATACCCTGGTAGCACTGACAACGCCCAGCGCTTTGGCCGCGCCAATTTGCTGCAGGTACTTTGCGCACAGCAGCATGTATATCATGCAAGACTGAAGGTTACCAAGTAATTGGAAACGATCTGTAGACGACTACGTCCTGCGGATTAGCCTAATTCGTGAGCAGGAAGCAAGGCGGGCAAACCTCGCGGCGGAGCCTCTCCGCTTCTCTGCAGACAGTACTCCAGATGAACTCTTGATTCGACGGCGTCATGGTATCAAACATGGAAACGATAGCACGGCAAATGGCCAACGACGTTGGTAGACACTGGTGGCCGCGAGCCCCAGTGCAAGATTCTCCCAGCGTGCAAGACGGAAAGATGAACGGCGGCAGCTGATTCCCGAGCATCATGCCCGGGTAGGACAACAATTGAGAAATCAGAACCTTGGATGTTAAGGAAGAGACACTGAGGTTCATAGTGGAGTCATTGGAAGATGAGAAGGAGATGCTGTGGTTGGCATGATGCGAAGTGTATGGTAGTCGCATCCGGGGAGCGCTGCCCGCGCTGTTGAGAAACGATAAGTGAGGCTTCGTCTTCTCGATGACTGGCCGCAATTTTTCATAAGATTGAGCATCGAGTTGGTCAAGGCTGTCAGCGTACGACCAAGGTAGCCATGGAAGGACATTCTCGCCGGCCTCGGTGTCCGTGGTCAAGCCATGGGGGTCGGGCAATCCTGTGGTGACTTCAGTCGGGCCGCTCTCGGTTCCATTAGCTGCTTGATTTCGGTAAAGAGCAGCGTGTCCATCCAACAGTTCAGAGTCCCCAGGGCTGTGCGTTGAAGCAGACGCCATGGCCTGTGGCTGATGCCGAGTACCCCGCCATCCTGCGACCGAATCGCCGTAGTCGCAAGATTCATGTCGCATCTGGCATCTGCTGCAAGGGCTGGTCCGTGAACACCGGGCCTTGGCAACTCGGCAGGCCTGACAGGACTTTCTCCGAGATAGAGGCATATTCCGGTAGTGCGCGGGCGCGGAGTCAAGGGGCCGGCCCCAGTAAGCAGGTGACCCGTCTGCCCAACGATGTGATCTGCAGTCGATCGGCTCTTCGCATGTATGACGTGAATGGAGTGCGGCTTGCGATGCTGTCTGAACTCCGGAGTATGGACCTTGTCTAGATCAAAAGACTCAGGGAATGGCAAGATCATGAAGTCGATGTTCGCAGGTCACCGCAATTTGTCAGCGCCGCCGGAGTTGAGGTGGGTCCGGAGTTCAGGTGGAGCCTCCGGCGTGCCGGAGCTCATAGCCAATGATAGCGCCAGGAGCCCCGACAGGTGCCGGGCAGACGGAGGCGAGAATGGCATCATCGCCGGTGACACTGCAGCAGCTGTAAGGCATTTATAATTATATAATTATAATATTTAGAAAGAAAGACGTATAAATGCATTGGCGTCCTGCAGGCAATCATCTGCACACCCTACCTCAGATACACCATCCGCTATTCACATCTCACATTTACTTCGCCCCAAAGCATACTCAGTGCTCAATGGCCCCGACCCGAGTTGGCATCATCGGCTTGTCCACGGCTCAGAAACCCGGAGGCGCCGGGGCCTGGGCCGCCTCTACCCATCTACCTTCTCTCCAGAGCCTGCCCGAGTACGAGATCGTCGCACTCGCAAATTCGACGGTCGAGTCGGCGAAGAGGTCCATTGCCGCCCACAATCTCCCGGCGACTACCAAGGCATACGGAAGCCCCGAAGACATTGCCAGCGACCCTGAAGTTGACCTAGTCGTGGTGTCCGTGCAGGTCGGGAAGCACTATAAGCTTGTCAAGCCTGCTCTTCTGCAGAAGAAGCAGGTATTTGTGGAGTGGCCGCTGGCCGTGACAATGGACGAAGTCGAGGAGCTCGCTCAGCTGGCCAGAGATGGCGACATAGCCACCGCCGTGGGGGTCCAGTCTCGAGCAGCACCGGCCGTCCAAAAGCTGAAGGAGATAGTCTCCAGTGGCCAGCTGGGGAGAATTATCAGTTCCACAGTTGTAGCGTCGACGGCAAGGATTGACACGGAGAAATGGCCCGAAAACTTGACGTATTACTTGGACGCCTCGAGTGGAGGTAACGAGTACACAATTGCCTTTGGTCATTGTAAGTACCCACTTTCCAACACCGAAAGCGTTCCTCTCTAACCCCATCAGTCCTCGATGCGTTCGTTCACGTCCTGGGTGGCCTCACCGACACGCAAGCCATTCTGAAGACCCAATACAAGACCTCACAGCTGGTCGGCTCCGACGGCCAGCTCCTAAATCGCACAGTCCAGAAGACAGCTCCAGATCACATCCTCGTGCAAGGAATCACCGAAGGGGGTGCTGTTGCATCAATTGCCTTTAGGAAACCCAAGGGCCCGGTTGACGACACCGGGATTCGCTGGATAATCACCGGAACCGAAGGCGAAGCTTCCATTGTAGGAGATGGGTGGTGGCAGATGATGGACAAGGAGTTGAAGCTGCAAGTCAAGGTTGGCACTGAACCAACGCAGACGATCGACTTTGACTCGTATAGAGTCCCTGCAGTGGAAAAGGTGTCGCCACTGGCCGCGAACGTCGCCTCTTTATATGATGGCTTTGCGAAGGGCGATACGACAAAGTATGCGACCTTCGAGTCCGCTGCGAGGACGCACCGCATCCTAGAGAGGATCAAGAAAGCTGCCATTGTACAGTAGAGACGTTTGAGACAAAGCAGTGGGACAATAAGCTGGGAGCTGTCAACTAGAATGTATTCCCTATAAGGGCCAAGTGATAATCGCTTTCATTACTCGCTGCGCCATGGTTTTTGCTATCAAGTTGATGAACCAACTTGAATGTCACACTGACTCGACAACGGTATGTTGGCAAGTTAGAGCTACATTCGGACGCCTAGCCAGCTCCAAAGAGAGTAGGGTTTGCTGCTGCACGGGATTGTAGGCAACATCTTTTTGAATTTGGACACCCCCAACACTCCACATTGACTGTCCAGGATGGCACTTGCCGCATTGCGCGGCGCTATATGCTCACAATGCAGAGACGAATCGCGTCATGCTGCTTGTTTGGCAGGCCCTGATCCTCCTCTCTTGCTCCTTCTTTTCTCACGCTTCTCCTTTGCCCTACAACGGTGACAGGGCCTCTGCCTTCTTATTGGTGTATTTCTCGCTCGCCCTGTAGGGCAATTACCAATTACGGGATTGCTAGGGTTTCTGGCAATCGCCTCGCTGCATGGCTCCGGTCTGTCCTGCTCGTAGAGCACATACTGACCGCTACAAACCGGACACACCTCGACGTGAACATATTTGTAGCACATTGTGACTTTAATGGCTTTCGTGGCGGACAGCAAGGGGGCGCGGTAGGACCTGAGAGCTGCGTATGGCACGGCGTGGATTTCTGTTTGGGAACCCGAGCGTTGATTAAGTAGGTCTTGCAGGTCGTTCGTTGTTGGCTACAACATCACATCATCACGGCTTTATCCTGATAGACACTCACTACTACTCGGTAAGCTCTCAAGTGCTTAATTAGTGAATGTTTGTGCATGGATGCCCAGACGGAACCAAAGGCGGAGTGAGATGTGGTCTTTCAAAGCCACGTCGTCCAAGGCATACCTGTTCATTATTTATGGGTGGATTGTCGATGCACTGCGTGAATCAGCTCCCTTATTCCGGTGTCCATGACTGGACCAGCTCACTAACTCCAAGATGGTCCAGAATCAACAAACCACATAATGACCACTGGAGCTTCCTTGCGGTTTCATATACTGTGCACGGGACGGGGCCGTGAAATTGTGCAAACGGACAATGGAGAGCGCCGCTTCCCGCCATCGAAACCGGATTCGCCTCAACTCCCAGAGACGACGACATGCGGGTTTGAAAAAACCCTGCGCATGACGCCCAGTCCGGGAAAATAACATGCCCGTAGGCATACGCCTCGGCTGCAATCGGGAGGCCCCTGGAGGCTGTGCCCACGTGCAGGACACGATGCTCTCAGTTCTGTCTGCGCTCGCGGCCGACCGTGCAAGCTGTTGCCGCAGGAGACGACCACTTCAACTCACGCACACCGCGCGACTTGGCAGCGGCAAAAGCACACAGGTCTTCGTCGAACAAGGCAGCGAAGAGGCTCTCTGAATGCCGCCCACGTGGGGGGTCTCGGCACTTTATTGGAGCGTGCTGGATACTTGGCAGCCGTGAACTATCGCAGCCACAGTCGCGCCCCACTGCTTGGCAGCGCAGAGGATCACGACGACAGTTGGCGGCTTACACGAAGAGCGGTGCTTAGTTCTAATAACCTTGCTACACCATTCATAATCTGCTTCCGCTAATGTGACAATACGCGTTTCGTGATGCGAGAACTAGGTCTCATTGCTTTCCCTCACCTCAATATTGGCAGCGAGCCGGGATCGAATATTTTGTTCTGCTTTATATCAATCCAAGACGACATGAAAGAGTATCATGGGCAGCTTGACAACACCTCCAGGCAGGGAAGACATTTGAAAATCAAGCATGCGGCGTCTTGGCCATCCTCCCGTCGTCTTGGCCGGGAGCCTCCACGCTCAATCACAACCTCCCGCCGAAGCATGGCCACGGGCTAGTCGCGTGTCCAAGACTCGCCACCCCTGTATATCATCTGAACAAGCGTAAAAGTAAGCCTATTGCCAAGCGTGGTGTGGCGTCTTCGCCGCCGGCACCATGGTCGGAAAACGACACCGAGCACGTCTGGATTGAATGGTGTGGGTATGGAGCGTTGACTCCCTACCTGTGGTAAGTCCGCGGTGCGCGTTGAAACATGAAGATTGACTCCTTGCTGGAGATATAAGTGTAGCCGTGCGCAGCCGTACAAGGTCTGTTTTCTGTGTTGGGAGCCTTGCAACGACCATTCTTTTTCAAACGTTCGAACTTGAAATTCTTCGACCATGGTTCTCCACCAGTTCGACTACATTTTTGCCATTGGCACCATCTTTGCGTTTCTCGACGCCTGGAACATTGGTACGGCAACATCTCGTAAGGAAAGAAGAAGAAGCATTTTTGCTGACCCTGACAAGGTGCCAACGATGTCGCCAACTCGTGGACCACGTCCGTCTCGTCGCGGTCCATCTCCTACATCCAGGCCATGGTGCTCGGATCCATCCTCGAGTTCGCCGGCGCCGTCGGCGTGGGCGCCCGCGTGGCAGACACGATCCGGACAAAGGTCGTCAACGTTGACCAGTTCGAGGAGAACCCGGCGCTGCTCATGGTCGGCATGATGTGCGCCATCCTGGGATCGTCGCTGTGGCTCACGTTCTGCACCAAGGTCGGCCTCACCGTGTCGACGACGCACTCCATCATGGGGGGCGTCATCGGCATGGGCGTCGCGCTGGTGGGCGTCAACGGCATCACCTGGGCCGACTTTAGCAAGGGCGACATCAGCTCCGGCGTCGTGTCCGTCTTCCTGGCCTGGATCATCGCGCCCGGGCTGTCGGCGGCGTTTGCCATCATCATCTTCCTCGTCACGAAATACGCGGTCCTGCTGCGCAGCAAGCCCGTGCTGCGCGGCCTCGTGCTCGTGCCCGTCTACTTTGGCATCACCGCCTCGCTGCTCGTCATGCTCATCGTCTGGAAGGGCGGCTCCATCAACGTCAACTGGATGACCAACGCGCAGATCGCGGGCATCGTGGTCGGCGCCGGCGCCGCGTGGGCCATGCTCGTTGCCGTCTTCCTCGTCCCGTGGCTGTACCGCATCGTCGTCAAGGACGACTGGCAGCTTCGCTGGTACCACATCGCGCTCGGCCCGCTGCTGCTTCGCCGCCCGGAGCCCCCGGTCCAGCCCGAGGGCGCCAAGGGGGGCATTCGTGACTTTTACGAGGGCCATCTGACCAAGGAACAAATGGAGGAGCTACTCACTTCTGAGAGGGTCCGCGATGAGGAGAACACGGTCAACGAGGCCAAGACCGCCGCCACGGACGCCGTGTCGGACAACGTCCGTTCGGACAATGGGCAGTTGGAGGAGGATGCCCAGCCTCCTGCGGACAGTTTCCCGCAGGAGAAGAAGATTGTCGGCCCCAAGCCCGAGGGGCCGTGGTACGACGGCGCGGTTCTCTTCTGGTACTTCAAGTGGCTCTTCCTCCGCGGCGTGGACCAGGACATTGTCAACCTGCAGCACAAGAGGACGTTCCTCTCCGGGGACCTCGCGGCTATCCACTCCCACGTGCCGCACTACGACAACAAGGCCGAGTATCTGTATACGTTTGTCCAGATCATGACGGCGTGCACGGCGTCATTCACCCATGGGGCCAATGACGTGGCCAACGCCATTGCCCCCTACGCCACCATTTATCAGATCTGGCAGTCTGGCGCCCTCAAGGGCAGCAAGTCCGATGTGCCCATTTGGATTCTGTAAGCGATCGGAAGCTTCCGGCTTTGTAGAGGTCAGAGACTGACAGGTTCACAGGTGCTTTGGTGGTGCCGGCATCGCGCTCGGCATCTGGACCTACGGATACAACATCATGAAGGTCCTGGGCAACAGACTCACGCTGCACTCTCCCTCCCGCGGGTTCGCCATGGAGCTTGGCGCGGCTTGCACCATCATCCTGGCCACTCGTCTCAGTAGGTTTCTTGGGCGGGCCCTTACATTCCGTTGACGCCCTGAACTCGCATCTGACACTTGACTGACGCAGAGCTTCCCGTGTCGACTACGCAGTGCATCGCAGGCGCGACGGTCGGCGTCGGCCTGTGCTCGGGCACATGGAGGTCGATCAACTGGCGCGTCGTGACGTGGATCTACATGGGATGGATTGTCACTCTCCCCATCGCGGCGCTCATCTCGGGGTGCATCTGCGGCATCATCATCAACGCACCTCGCTGGGGCTACAGGGGCTATTAGTCGCACGGGCCCCAGCAGCTCAAGCGAATGGTGTTCGGCCGCGATCGTCGCTGCAGATGCCGGACGGACTCACTCGAGGGTCTAGATCGTCGCATGAATTGATGTGTAATAGACGCCGTAGGGCTGTTGCGCAATTAGGTTGCTTGATGGTCGCTTGCATCGTCAACAAGTCGATCAAACAAACACACAAGTACATGTACGAAGGAGAATGCACGTAGTACGTACGAATTATGGCCCTCGGTGGTTGCCGTGCATGGACCTTGTTTCATGACACCGCGGTGCAAGTGTCATCATATTCGGCACCAGACGCGCCGTCAACTCGTGCTTAGCAGATCATCCGATACAAACGCCAGTCAGTAAATGTCCATCCAACTCTATTCTATGCAAGTGCCTTGACCAAAATCTCATCCGTCTGTATATCCCCGCCCACGTCAAAGTCATGCTTGCCGACCTTGCTGAACCCGAGCTTCGCGTACACGGCCTGGGCCCGGTGATTCTCTTCCCAGACGCCCAGCCATATGTTTCCGCATCCCAAGCCGCGAGCGACGCGCTCGGCCTCCTGCATCAGCACACTGCCGACGCCCTGACCGTGAAATGCCGAGTCGACGTACAGGCGCTGCAGCTCAATGGCTGCCGGCAGATGCTCGACGCAGGGCTCCCTCGACCCCTGCGTCAGCTGCGCGAAGCCAACTACTACTACCCGTGCGCCGCCCTCCGAGGAGCCGTCGCTGCCCGTCGCGACGATGATGATCTTGTTCGGGTCCGCAAAGTCGGCGGCAATGGCCGCTGCCGAGTAGGCCTCGTCCAGGTAAGTTTGCAGCTGCTGCTCGGTGACGGAGTGACCAAACGTGGCGGAGAAGACGCGCGATCCGATGTCCGCCACGGCGGCGAGGTCGTCCGGTGCGGCGCGGCGTATCTTGAAGGAAGGCTTTCTTCTTTCCGGACCGTCGCTTGGCGTCGGCACGTCGTGCAGCTGCGAGCCCATGGTGAAGGTGACTGGAGGTAGGAGGTAGGTGGTGTTTTGCCCCTGCTTGCTAGCGGTCTGCACGGCCAAGTCGCCTGGAACGTGCGAGTTTTGAGGCCAACCTGCAGACTAAGTTTAAATTATAGTTATACCGTCGCCTCGGACGTCTCAAGAATCTTCAAGCTAGATCAATCGATGCCTGAAACGGCAAGGCGGCATCTGCTGGTGTGTTGGTTGTCACTAGGCGCGCCCTGCGGCACCATCAGATTAGAAACAGCTGGGGACATGAGAAAGAAGCGTTGACGACACACTCTCCGGCTGCTTCACCGATCCCGGAGCCGGCTGGTGCCGACTGGAGACGAATGGTGCAAACCGCCCACATGTAATTGGTCGCCCCTGGCTTTGGCGACAAAGACATCGGCCTGTTGTTGACGGAGTTTCTTGCTAGTGACTTTTTATTCTGGGTCACCATGTTGAGAAAGGGCGTCGCAGTGTGTGAGACTAGTGATTAGCGTGCGACTGAGTTGACTTGATAGTTGCGAGAACAGGTTATCATTCCCCGCCTCGGCGCTCAACTCCTCAATGACACACACAAGATCGACACCGCAGAATACATGCATAGAACAGCTCTCTCAGTCTCTGCTTACTTCATGAAATCTGCTCTGCAGTAAGTGATAGACACCGCGCGGGGCAAGCACCAGACATCCGCCAACATGTATCTGCGCGCCGTCCACGCCGATGCCACCCTCCCAATGCTGCGGCAGCTCATCAGGGACAACCCCCTCGGCATCCTCACCACCGCCATCCGCTCCGATTCATACCCCCTGATACAGTCCAGCCATATCCCCTTCATCCTGGACGTGACGGACGAGGCCGACGAGTCCGAGCTCGGCATCCTCCGCGGCCACCTCGCGCGTCAGAACCCGCAGAGCAAGGCCATGATGGACGCCATCGTCGCCCAGCAGCAATCGCCCACTGCCCCAAACGTTCTAGACGACGAGGTCATGGTGCTCTTCACCGCGGCGGCGCACCACTACGTCACGCCCAAGTTCTATGCGGAGACGAAACCCAGCACGGGCAAGGTGGTGCCCACCTGGAATTACGCCGCCGCACAGGCGTACGGCAGAGCCAAGATTTTCTTCGACCCAAAGGCAGACGAGACGGACGCGTTTCTCTCCCGGCAGATAGACGACCTGTCGAGGCACGCCGAGACCTCCGTCATGGGGCATACGGGCGTCGGGGACAGGCCCGGGTCCTGGAGCGTGTCCGACGCGCCGGAGCCCTACATCAAGCTGCTGCAGAAGAACATCATCGGCATCGAGATCACCATGGAGCGGCTCGAGGGCAAGTTCAAGATGAGCCAGGAGATGCCACGGGGAGACCGCGAGGGCGTCATACGCGGGTTCCAGAGTCTCGGGTCTGAGGTTGGTTCGGAGATGGCCGAGCTGGTCCGGGAGCGGGCCCGATATAAGGACGCGTGGAAAGGCTAGAAGGGAGGGAAGCCTACCTACCAGCACAGGTCCATCCACTGCGGTGCACGCCCTCGCGCCCATTCCGCGCGACCATGGGGTTGTGTGTGCAGCGCAGCAGCCAGGCCGTTTCAAGCGACGCCCGCTTTGACGCGCGCCTCATCCCTTCTACAAGGCGTGCACGTGAGACAAGCGCAGAGCCAGCTTGCGGCTTCTGCCAAGTCCAAGACGAAGAAGAAGAAGAAGAAGAAAATCTTTGAGCTTCGGCTTGACGCGGCCAATGAGTCTTGTTTGTTTCTTGGGCTCTGTCTCGCGTCTGTGTCCCCATCACGCAAAACGCCTTGTCGCGCTGATTCGCTCATCTCCTATGCGAGCAAGTGTAAATAGCACGATCACGGTCCATCAATATCAGTCGAGCCACTTTTTTTCTCTCGCCCGACAAGCCTCGAAGCAAGGTCCGAGTGCTGATGTGGTTACCATGGGACATCAATCTCTTCTCAGTCGTCGCGGTCTGCACAGGGTCTTCCTTCCTTTTTTCTTTTAAAAAACTTTCTCGGTGCCGACTGGACGCTCGGTCAAGCCGTTTTTACCAGTGCGGTGCTGCATATGCATCTCGGACCCCTCCGGCTCAATGACTAACGATTACCTCGCTCGTTGAAGAAATCACAAAGTGTTAGTCACACGAGCCCTGTAAACGCAGGTGCAGAAAAGGCGTAGGGCTAGGGAAACCCTGCCATGTGGTTGCTCCAAGGCAGGGTTTTTCAAACGTATCCGTCAGCATTGATGTTATAAAGGGGCATGCCTCGTCCACCAAATGCTTTTTGTTTTGCTCACCGACCTCACTCACTACGTCAACAATTGATACGACCTATCAAGTCTCGCCAATCTGTACAGCCCTCGCCGTTGGAGCCGAACATACCGAACCAAAGATGCAGCTCCATCACGCACTTGTCGTTATCGGCCTTCTCGGTCTCCGCGCCCTAGCCCGGCCGAACCGTGCCCTCCTCGCAAGGAAAATCGATCCCAAGTCAAGTCCCCAATTCATGATGTACTGCAGCAACCTCGTCGACTTCCCCATGTGTGGGGAGCCTGCCGGCTGGTGCGACGTTGACGGCTGCTATAACATGGACGACGAAGTGGAAAAAAAGCACGGTAAGGAATGTCGGAAAAGGTGCTGGTGTCTGTCGAAAAAGAGCTAGGTATGTCTTTTCCCCCGATTCTGTATACTACTTTTTACCGCCCGCATTCACACAAAGTACGGGGAGCAGCAACTGACACAAGTACGGCAGGGCGTGCGGCTTCACCGATGGCTTTACTAGGAGAGGTGGCGTTGCGTACATTGATGGCCGGGTGGTGGCGATGGGGTTTTTTGTCTCGCAAAGGAACATTTTTGGTGCTATCGGTGGGTTGGGTTAGGGATCAGGGTGCTCAAAAGTTAGTTTCGGATCCGGGGTGCTTTCTCCAGGGAATTGATGCCGCTTATGGCTTTCCATTATGTGATTCTGTCAGTGGAGCCTGCTTTCAATGTCATTTTCCTCACTGTCCATGACCATGTCGTAAAATGAACCCCTTCTCTTGGATTACTCTCGCGGGGTGCCGTATTTAGTCCGGTCGACTTGAGCAGAGCCGAGACGTGTGGCACTTTGGGCACAGCAAAAAGTGACATGTAGGCTCCAACGCCAACGCAACTTGGGTTTTCTGCATACTCTTCGAGTCTTTGTAGTCTCAACTCAACTACGCTCACGGGCGTGGCCGCTCATCTTTACGAATAGTTGCCCCTTAACACATCAAGTAGCGCAAGTGACCCCGAGATCAACACAAATCCCCGCCCCCGTTACACCCCTGGTCGCAATCATACTCGCCGTCGAGGTCCCGGTCGTCGCCGTACATGTCGTAGCCCTGGAACCAGCCGTTGAGCGTCTCGTGGA